>NC_092761.1:20569750-20574750 GCF_047496795.1 Chiloscyllium punctatum | reverse complement strand
GAGGAACAGTGTGTTTCTGTACCCGGTTCAAATGATCCCAGACTCACTCCGCCAATGAGCGCCTTCGATTGGTGGGAAGTCCCAGTTCGAATGTAAACAGAGAACAGCAAGATCCCACACACCGCAAAGTCATCCTCACCGTCATCGAGGAAGGTTCACTCAAGGAAGGGAAAGGGAGGAATAATGGACTCAGGACCCAAACAGGGAATGACGTACACACTTTCTCCCACAGCCCCCACTCCCTCAGCACTGACCCTCCCACAGCACTGACCCTCCCTCAGCACTGACCCTCCCACAGCACCCACTCCCTCAGCACTGATCCTCCCACAGTGCCCGCTCCCTCAGCACTGACCCTCCCACAGCACCCACTCCCTCAGTAATGACCCCTCCCACAACACCCACTCCCTCAGCACTGACCCTCCCACAGCCCTGACCCTCCCACAGCACTGACCCTCCCACAGCCCCCACTCCCTTAGCACTGACCCTCCCACAGCCCTGACCCTCCCACAGCACTGACCCTCCCACAGCCCCCACTCCCTCAGCACTGACCCTCCCACAGCGCCCACTCCCTCAGCACTGACCCTCCCACAGCGCCACTCCCTCAGCACTGACCCTCCCACAGTACTGACCCTCCCTCAGCACTGACCCTCCCTCAGCACTGACCCTCCCACAGCGCCCACTCCCTCAGCACTGACCCTCCCACAGCGCCCACTCCCACAGCACTGACTCTCCCACAGCACTGACCCTCCCACAGCGCCCGCTCCCTCAGCGCTGACCCTCCCACAGCGCCCGCTCCCTCAGCACTGACCCTCCCACAGCCCCCACTCCCTCAGTGCTGACCGTCCCACAGCATCCACTCCCTCAGCACTGACCGTCCCACAGCGTCCACTCCCTCAGCACTGACCCTCCCACAGCACCCACTCCCTCAGCACGGACCCTCCCACAGCACTGACCCTCCCACAGTGCCCACTCCCTCAGCGCTGACCCTCCCACAGCGCCCACTCCCTCAGCACTGACCCTCCCACAGCGCCCACTCCCACAGCACTGACCCTCCCACAGCACTGACCCTCCCACAGCACCCACTCCCACAGCACTGACCCTCCCACAGCACTGACCCTCCCACAGCACCCACTCCCTCAGCGCTGACCGTCCCACAGCACCCACTCCCTCAGCACTGACCCTCCACAGCGCCCGCTCCCTCAGCGCTGACCCTCCCACAGTGCCCACTCCCTCAGTGCTAACCTTCCCACAGCGTCCACTCCCTCAGCACTGACCCTCCCACAGCCCCCACTCCCTCAGCACTGACCCTCCCACAGCACCCACTCCCTCAGCACTGACCCTCCACAGCCCCCACTCCCTCAGCACTGACCCTCCCACAGCACCCACTCCCCTCAGCACTGACCCTCCCACAGCACCCACTCCCTCAGCACTGACCCTCCCACAGCCCCCACTCCCTCAGCACTGACCCTCCCACAGCACCCACTCCCTCAGCACTGACCCTCCCACAGCCCCTGCTCCCTCAGCACTGACCATCCCACAGCGCCCACTCCCTCAGCACTGACCCTCCCACAGCGCCCACTCCTCAGCACTGACCCTCCCACAGCCCCCACTCCCTCAGCACTGACCCTCCCTCAGCACTGACAGTCCCACGGCCCCCACTTCCCTCAGCACTGACCCTCCCTCAGCACTGACAGTCCCACGGCCCCCACTCCCTCAGCACTGACCCTCCCACAGCACTGACCCTCCCACAGGCCCCCACTCCCTCAGCACTGACCCTCCCTCAGCACTGACAGTCCCACGGCCCCCACTCCCTCAGCACTGACCTTCCCACAGCGCCCGCTCCCTCAGCACTGACCCTCCCACAGCACTGACCCTCCCACAGCACCCACTCCCTCAGCACTGACCCTCCCTCAGCACTGACCCTCCCACAGCACCCACTCCCTCAGCACTGACCCTCCCACAGCCCCCACTCCCTCAGCACTGACCCTCCCACAGCCCCTGCTCCCTCAGCACTGACCATCCCACAGCGCCCCACTCCCTCAGCACTGACCCTCCCACAGCCCCCACTCCCTCAGAACTGACCCTCCCACAGCACCCACTCCCTCAGCACTGACCCTCCCACAGCACCCACTCCCTCAGCACTGACCCTCCCACAGCCCCCACTCCCTCAGCACTGACCCTCCCACAGCACTGACCCTCCCACAGCACTGACCCTCCCACAGACCCCACTCCCTCAGCACTGACCCTCCCACAGCGCCAACTCCCTCAGCACTGACCCTCCCACAGCCCCCACTCCCTCAGCACTGACCCTCCCACAGCGTCCACTCCCTCAGCACTGACCCTCCCACAGCACCCACTCCCTCAGCACGGACCCTCCCACAGCACTGACCCTCCCACAGTGCCCACTCCCTCAGCGCTGACCCTCCCGCAGCGCCCACTTCCCTCAGCACTGACCCTCCCACAGCACCCACTCCCACAGCACTGACCCTCCCACAGCACTGACCCTCCCACAGCACCCACTCCCACAGCACTGAACCTCCCCACAGCACTGACCCTCCCACAGCACCCACTCCCTCAGCGCTGACCGTCCCACAGCCCCCACTCCCTCAGCACTGACCCTCCCACAGCGCCCGCTCCCTCAGCGCTAACCCTCCCACAGTGCCCACTCCCTCAGCACTGACCCTCCCACAGCACTGACCCTCCCACGGCCCCCACTCCCTCAGCACTGACCTTCCCACAGCGTCCACTCCCTCAGCACTGACCCTCCCACAGCACCCACTCCCTCAGCACTGACCCTCCCACAGCGCCCACTTCCCTCAGCACTGACCCTCCCACAGCACTGACCCTCCCACGGCCCCCCACTCCCTCAGCACTGACCTTCCCACAGCACCCACTCCCTCAGCACTGACCCTCCCACAGCACTGACCCTCCACAGCACCCACTCCCTCAGCACTGACCCTCCCACAGCGCCCACTCCCTCAGCACTGACCCTCCCACAGCGCCCGCTCCCTCAGCACTGACCCTCCCACAGCGCCCGCTCCCTCAGCACTGACCCTCCCACAGCGCCCGCCTCCCACAGTGCCCGCTCCCTCAGCACTGACCCTCCCACAGCGCCCGTCTCCCTCAGCGCCCACTCCCTCAGCACTGACCCTCCCACAGCCCCCCACTCCCTCAGCACTGACCCTCCCACAGCCCCTGCTCCCTCAGCACTGACCCTCCCACAGCACTGACCCTCCCTCAGCACTGACCCTCCCTCAGCCCCCACTCCCCTCAGCACGGACCCTCCCACAGCGCCCACTCCCTCAGCACTGACCCCTCCCACAGCACTGACCCTCCCTCAGCCCCCACTCCCTCAGCACTGACCCTCCCACAGTGCCCGCTCACTCAGCGCTGACCCTCCCTCAGCACTGACCCTCCCACAACGTCCACTCCCTCATCACTGACCCTCCCACAGCCCCCCACTCCCTCAGCAGTGACCCTCCCACAGCCCCCACTCCCTCAGCACTGACCCTCCCCACAGCACCCACTCCCTCAGCACTGACCCTCCCTCAGCCCCCACTCCCTCAGCACTGACCCTCCCACAGCCCCCACCCCCCTCAGCACTGACCCTCCCACAGCGCCCACTCCCCCAGCACTGACCCTCCCACAGCCCCCACTCCCTCAGCACTGACCCTCCCACAGACCCCACTCCTCAGCACTGGACCCTCCCTCAGCCCCCACTCCCTCAGCACTGACCCTCCCACAGCACCCACTCCCTCAGCACTGACCCTCCCACAGCCCCCACTCCCTCAGCACTGACCTCCCACAGCACCCACTCCCTCAGCACTGACCCTCCCACAGCGCCCACTCCCCCAGCACTGACCCTCCCACAGCCCCCACTCCCTCAGCACTGACCCTCCCACAGACCCCACTCCCTCAGCACTGACCCTCCCACAGCGCCAACTCCCTCAGCACTGACCCTCCCACAGCCCCCACTCCCTCAGCACTGACCCTCCCACAGCACCCACTCCCTCAGCACTCGACCCTCCCTCAGCACCCACTCCCTCAGCACTGACCCCCCCCCACAGCGCCAACTCCCTCAGCACTGACCCTCCCACAGCACCCACTCCCTCAGCACTGACCCTCCCACAGCACCCACTCCCTCAGCACTGACCCTCCCCACAGCGCCCACTCCCTCAGCACTGACCCTCCCACAGCGCCCACTCCCTCAGCACTGACCCTCCCACAGCGCCCACTCCCTCAGCACTGACCCTCCCCGCAGCGCCCCACTCCCTCAGCGCTGACCCTCCCACATCGCCCACTCCCTCAGCACTGACCCTCCCTCAGCACTGACCCTCCCTCAGCACTGACCCTCCCACAGCACCCACTCCCTCAGCACTGACCCTCCCACAGCACCCACTCCCTCAGCACTGACCCTCCCACAGCGCCCACTCCCTCAGCACTGACCCTCCACAGCTCCCCCTCCCTCAGCGCTGACCCTCCCACAGCACCCACTCCCTCAGCACTGACCCTCCCACAGCGCCCACTTCCCTCAGCACTGACCCTCCCCACAGCGCCCACCTCCCTCAGCACTGACCCTCCCACAGCGCCCACTCCCTCAGCACTGACCCTCGCACATCACCCACTCCCCTCAGTACTGACCCTGCTACAGCACCCACTCCCTCAGCACTGACCCTCCCTCAGCACTGACCCTCCCACAGCCCCCGCTCCCTCAGCACTGACCCTCCCACAGCACCCACCCCCTCAGCACTGACCCTCCCACAGCACCCACTCCCTCAGCACTGACCCTCCCACAGCCCCCACCCCCTCAGCACTGACCCTCCCACAGCCCCCACTCCTCAGCACTGACCCTCCCACAGCCCCCACTCCCTCAGCACTGACCCTCCTCAGCACTGACCCTCCCACAGCCCCCACTCCCTCAGCACTGACCCTCCCACAGCACCCACTCCCTCAGAACTGACCCTCCCACAGCCCCCACTCCCTCAGCACTGATCCTCCCA
>NC_092761.1:20560880-20569650 GCF_047496795.1 Chiloscyllium punctatum | reverse complement strand
TGCCCCCCTCTCTCGCTCTCTCTCCTTGACCCTCTCTCACTCTCTCTCTCTCGCTCGCTCTCTCTCTCCCTCTCTCCTTGATCCCCTCGCTCTCTCGCTCTCCTTGATCCCCTCTCTCTCTCTCCTTGACTCTCTCTCTCTCTCCTTGACCCCCTCTCTCTCTCTTTCTCATTCCTTGACCCCCCTCTGTCTGTATCTCTCTCTCTCTCCTTGACCCCCCTCTCTCTCTTGCTCTCTTTGACCAACTCTCTCTCTCTCCTTGCCCCCCTCTCTCTCGCTCTCTCTCCTTGACACCCCCCCTCTCTCTCTCTCTCTCTTCTTGACCCCCCCCTCTCTCTCTCTCTCTCTTCTTGACCCCCTCTCTCTCGCTCTCCTTGCCACCCCTCTCTCTCTCTCTCTCCCTCTCCTTGACCCCTCGATCTCTCTCTCCTTGACACACCATCTCTCTCTCTCTCTCTCCTTGACCCCCCTCTCTCTCTCTCGCTCTCCTTGACCAACTCTCTCTCTCTCGCTCTCCTTACACCCTCTCTCTCGCTCTCCTTGCCCCCCCCTCTCTCTCTCTCTCTCTCTACTTGACGTCCTCTCTCTGTCTGTCTCCTTGACCCCCTCTCTCTCTCCTTAACCACCTCTCTCTCTCTCACGCTCTCCATGAACCCCCTCTCTCTCGCTCTCATTGACCCCCTCTCTCTCTCTCTCCTTGACCCCCGCTCTCTCGCTCTCTCGCTCTCTCGCTCTCTCTATCTCTCTCTCCTTGACCCCACATCTCTCTCTCTCTCTCTCTCCTTGCCCGCCTCTCTCTCTCTCTCTTTCCTTTCCCCCCCCTCTCTCTCTCCTTGACCCCCCTCTCTCTCTCTCTCCTTGACCCCCTCTCTCTCTCTCTCTCCTTGACCCCCTTTCTCTCTCTCTCTCCTTGCCCCCCCTTCTCCTTGACCCCCCATCTCTCTTTCTCTCTCTCGCTCACCTTGCCCCGCCTCTCTCTCTCTCTCCTTGACCCTCTCTCTCTCTCTCGTTGAACCCCTCTGTCTCTGTCTCTCTCTCTCTCCTTGACTCCCTCTCTCTCTCTCTCTCTCTCTCTCCTTGACCCCCCCTCTCTGTCTCCTTGACCCCCCATCTCTCGCTCTCCTTGCCCAACTCTCGCTCTCCTTGCCCCTCTCTCTCTCGCTCTCTCTCCTTGACCCCTCTCCCAACTCTCTCTCGTTGACCCCTCTCTCTGTCTCTCTCTTTCTCTCCTTGACCCTCTCTCTCTCTCTCTCTCTCTCTCTCTCTCTCCTTGACCCCCACTCTCTCTCTCTCTCTCTCTCTCCTTGACCACCCCCTCTCTCTCTGTCTCTCTCTCTCCTTGATCCCCCCTCTTTCTCTCGCTCTCCTTGCCCCCTCTCTCGCTCTCTCTCCTTGACCCTCTCTCTCTCTCACTCTCTCGCTCGCTCTCTCTCTCCCTCTCTCCTTGATCCCCTCTTTCTCTCGCTGTCCTTGATCCCCTCTCTCTCTCTCTCTCTCTCTCCTTGACTCTCTCTCTCTCTCCTTGACCCCCTCTCTCTCTCTTTCTCTCTCCTTGACCCCCCCCTCTGTCTGTCTCTCTCTCTCTCTCCTTGACCCCCCTCTCTCTCTTGCTCTCTTTGACCAACTCTCTCTCTCTCCTTGCCCCCCTCTCTCTCGCTCTCTCTCCTTGACACCCCCCCTCTCTCTCTCTCTCTCTTCTTGACCCCCCCTCTCTCTCTCTCTCTCTCTTCTTGACCCCCTCTCTCTCGCTCTCCTTGCCACCCCCTCTCTCTCTCTCTCTCCTTGCCCCCCTCTCTCTCTCTCTCTCCCTCTCCTTGACACCCCCCCCTCTCTCTCTCCTTGACCCCCCCTCTCTCTCTCTCTCTCCTTGACACCCTCTCTCTCTCACGCTCTCCTTGACCCCCTCTCTCTCTCTCTCTCCTTGACCCCCTCTCTCTCGCTCTCCTTGACCCCACCCTCTCTCTCTCTCTCCTTGACCCTTCACTCTAGCTCTCCTTGACGCCCCTCTCTCTCCTTGACCCCCTGTCTCTGTCGGTCTCATTGACCCCCCCCTCTCACCCTCTCTCTCTCTCCTTGACCCCCTCTCTCTCTCTCTCCTTGACCCCCTTTCTCGCTCTTTCTCCTTGCCCCCCCTTCTCCTTGACCCCCCCATCTCTCTTTCTCTCTCTCGCTCACTTTGCCCCCGCCTCTCTCTCTCTCCTTGACCCTCTCTCTCTCTCTCGTTGAACCCCCATCTCTCGCTCTCCTTGCCCCCCTCTCGCTCTCCTTGCCCCTCTCTCTCTCGCTCTCTCTCCTTGACCCCTCTCTCTCACTCTCTCTCGTTTACCCCTCTCGCTGTCTCTCTCTTTCTCTCCTTGACCCTCTCTCTCTCTCTCTCTCTCTCTCTCTTTCCTTGACCCCCACTCTCTCTCTCTCTCTCCTTGACCCCCGTCTTTCTCTCGCTCTCCTTGCCCCCTCTCTCGCTCGCTCTCCTTGACCGTCTCTCTCTCTCTCTCTCTCGCTCGCTTTCTCTCTCCCTCTCTCCTTGATCCCCTCTCTCTCTCGCTCTCCTTGATCCCCTCTCTCTCTCTCTCTCCTTGAATCACTCTCTCTCTCCTTGACCCCCTCTCTCTCTCTTCCTCTCTCCTTGACCCCCCCTCTGTCTGTCTCTATCTCTCTCTCTCTCCTTGACCCCCCCTCTCTCTTGCTCTCTTTGACCAACTTTCTCTCTCGCTCTCCCTTGCCCCCCTCTCTCTCGCTCTCTCTCCTTGACACACCCCCCCTCTCTCTCTCTCTCTCTCCTTGACCCCCCTCTCTCTCGCTCTCCTTGCCAACCCCTCTCTCTCTCTCTCTTCTTGCCCCCCCCTCTCTCTCTCCTTGACCCCCTCTCGCTGTCTGTCTCCTTGACCCCCCCTCTCTCTCTCTCCTTGACCACCTCTCTCTCTCTCTCACACACTCTCCATGACCCCGTCTCTCTCTCTCCTTGACCCCCCCTCTCTCTCGCTCTCCTTGATCCCTCCTCTCTCTCTCTCTCTCTCTCCCCTTGATCCTCTCTCTCTCTCTCTCCTTGACCCCCTCTCTCTCTACTTGACCCTCTCTCTCTCTCTCTCTCTCCTTGACCCCTCACTCTCGCTCTCCTTGACCCCCCTCTCTCTCTTTCCTTGACCCCTCCTCTCTCTCTCTCGTTGACCCCCTCTCTCTCTCTCTATCTCTCTCTCTCTCCTTGACACCCTCTCTCTCGCACGCTCTCCTTGACCCCCTCTCTCTCTCTCTCCTTGACCCCTCACTCTCGCTCTCCTTGACCCCCCTCTCTCTCTCCTTGACCCCCTCTCTCTGTCGGTCTCCTTGAACCCCCCTCTCTCTCTCTCCTTGACCCCCCCGCCTCTCTCTCTCTCTATCTCTCTCTCTCTCCTTGACACCCTCTCTCTCTCTCTTCTTGACCCCCTCTCTCTCGCTCTCCTTGACCCCCTCTCTCTCGCTCTCCTTGACCCCCCCTCTCTCTCCTTGACTCTCTCTCTCTCTCTCTCTCTCTCTCCTTGACCCCCCCCTCTCTCTCTCCTTGACCCGCTCTCTAGCTCTCTCCTTGACCCCCCTCTCTCTCTCTCTCTCTCTCTCTATCCTTAACCCCCCCCCCTCTCTGTCTCGATCACCTTGCCCCCCTCTCTCTCGCTCTCCTTGCCCCTCCCTCTCTCGGTCTCCTTGCCCCTCTCTCTCTCGCTCTCTCTCCTTGACACCTCTCTCTCTCGCTCTCTCTGTCTCTCTCTCTCTGTCTCTCTCTCTCTCTCCCTGACCCTCCCTCTCTCTCTCTCTCTCCTTGAACCCACCTCTCTCTATCTCTCTCTCTCCCTCCTTGACCCTCTCTCTCTCTCTCCTTGACCTCTCACTCTCTCTCCCCCCCTCCCTCATTGACCCCTCTCTCTCACTCTGCTTGCCTCCCCCCTCTCTCTCTCTCACTCTCCTTACCCCCTCTCTCTCTCCTTACCCTCTCTCTCTCTTTCTTTCTCTCTCTCTCTCCTCCCTCTCTCCTTGCCCCCCTCTCTCTCTGTCTCTCTCTCTCATTGACTCGCTCTCTCTCTCTCTCCTTCACCCCCTCACTCTCGCTCTCCTTGAAACCCACCCTCCCTCTCTCTCTCTCTCGCTCTCCTCGACCCTCTCTCCCCCCGCTCTCTCTCTCTCCTTGTCCCGCTCTCTCTCTCTCTCTCTCCTTGATCCCCTCTCTCTCTCTCACTCTCCTTGACCACTCACTCTCTCGCTCTCCTTGCCTCCCTCTCTCTCGCTCTTCTTGCCTCCCCTCTCTCTCGCTCTCCTTGCCCCCCTCTATCTCGCTCTCCTTGCCCCCCTCTCGCACGCTCTCTCACCTTGACGCCCCCCTCTCTCTCTCTCTCTCCTTGAACCCCTCTCTCTCACACTCTCTCTCTCTCTCACTCTCTCTGTCTCCTTGACCCCCCTCTCTCTCTCTCTCTCTCTCCTTGACCCCCTCTCTCTCTCTCTCTCCATGACCCGCTCTCTCGCTCTCTCCTTGACCCCCACCTCTCTCTCTCTCTCTCTCAATCTCTCTCTCTATCCTTGACACCCCCCCTCTCTCTCTCGATCTCCTTGTCCCCCTCTCTCTCGCTCTCCTTGCCCCTCCCTCTTTCGGTCTCCTTGCCCCTCTCTCTCTCGCTCTCAATCCTTGACACCTCTCTCTCTCGCTCTCTCTCTCTCTCTCTCTCTCTCTCTCTCTCCTTGAACCCCCTCTCTCTCTGTCTCTCCTTGAACCCACCTCTCTCTATCTCTCTCTCCCTCCTTGACCCTCTCTCTCTCTCTCTCTCCTTGACCTCTCTCTCTCTCTCTCTCTCTCTCTCCCCTCCCTCCTTGACCCCCTCTCTCTCGCTCTCCTTGCCACCCCCCTCTCTATCTCTCTCCTTACCCCCTCTCTCTCTCTCTCTCTCCTTACCCTCTCTCTCTCTCTCTCTCTTTCTCTCTCTCTCTCTCTCCCTCTCTCATTGCCCCCTTCTCTCTCTGTCTCTCTCTCCTTGACTCGCTCTCTCTCTCTCCTTGATCCCCTCCCTCCCTCTCTCTCTCTCTCGCTCTCCTTGACCCTCTCTCCCCCCTCTCTCTCTCTCTCTCTCATTGACCCCTTCTCTCTCTCTCTCTCTACTTGACACCCCCTCTCTCTCTCTCTCCTTGATCCCCTCTCTCTCTCACTCTCCTTGACCACTCTCTCTCTCGCTCTCCTTGCCTCCCTCTCTCTCGCTCTTCTTGCCTCCCTCTCTATCGCTCTCCTTGCCCCTCTATCTCGCTCTCCTTGCCCCCCTCTCGCTCGCTCTCTCTCCTTGACACCCCCCCTCTCTCTCTCTCTCTCCTTGCCTCCCTCTCTCTCGCTCTTCTTGCCTCCCTCTCTATCGCTCTCCTTGCCCCTCTATCTCGCTCTCCTTGCCCCCCTCTCGCTCGCTCTCTCCTTGACACCCCCCCTCTCTCTCTCTCTCTCCTTGACCCCCTCTCTCTCACTCTCTCTCTCTCTGTCTCTCTCTCCTTGAACCCCCTCTCTCTCGCCCTCCTTGCCCCCCTCTCGCTCTCCTTGCCTCTCTCTCTCTCTCTCTCTCTCTGCTTGACACCCCCTCTCTCTCTCCTTGACCCCCCTCTCTCTCTCTCTCTGTCTCCTTGAGCCCCCCTCTCTCTCTCTCTCTCCCTAACCCCCTTTATCACTCTCTCTCCAAACCCCCCTCTCTCCTTGACACCCTCTCTCTCTCTCACGCTCTCCTTGACACCTCTCTCTCTCTCCTTGACCCCTCTCTCTCTCGCTCTCCTTGACCCCCCTTTCTCTCTCTATTTCTCTCTCTCTGTCTCGCCTTGCCCCCCCTCTCTCTCTCCTTGCCCGCCTCTCTCTCTCTCTCTCTCTCTCTCCTTGCCCCCCACCCCCCTCTCTCTCATTGACCCCCCTCTCTCTCTCCTTGACCCCCTCACTCTCTCTCTCTCTCTCCTTGACCCGCTCTCTCTTTCTCTTTCCTTGCCCCCCCTTCTCCTTGCCACCCATCTCTCTTTCTCTCTCTCGCTCACTTTGCCCCCGCCTCTCTCTCTCTCTCATTGACCCCCCCCTCTCTCTCTCCTTGACCCCCTCTCTCTCTCGCTCTCCTTGACCCCCTCTCTCGCTCTCTCTCCTTGACCCTCTCTCTCTCTCTCTCGCTCTCTCCTTGATCCCCTCTCTCTCTCTCTCTCGCTCTCTCCTTGACCCCCCCCTGTCTGTCTCTCTCTCTCTCTCTCTCTCTCTGCTTGACCCCCCTCTCTCTCTCGCTCTCTTTGACCAACTCACTCTTTCGTTCTCCTTGCCCCCCTCTCTCTCGCTCTCTCTCCTTGACCCCCCCCTCTAGCTCTCTGTCTCCTTGAGCCCCCCTCTCTCTCTCTCTCTCCCTGACCCCATTTATCTCTCTCTCTCCAACCCCCCCCTCTCTCTCCTTGACACCCTCTCTCTCTCACGCTCTCCTTGACAGCTCTCTCTCTCTCCTTCACCCCCTCTCTCTCTCGCTCTCCTTGACCCCCCCCCTCTCTCTCTCCTAGATCCCCCTCTCTCTCTCTCTCCTTGACTCTCTATCTCTCTCTGTCTCTCCTTGCCCCATCTCTGTCGCTCTCTCTCCTTGACCCCCATCTCTCTCACTCTCTCTCTCTCTCTCTCCTTGACCCTCTCTCTCGCTCCCTCTCCTTGACCCCCCTCTCTCTCTCTCTCCTTGACCCCCCTCTCTCTCTCTCTCCTTGACTCTCTATCTCTCTCTGTCTCTCCTTGACCTCTCTCTCTCTCTCTCTCTCTCTCCTTGACCCCCTCTCTCTCGCTCTCCTTGCCACCCCCTCTCTGTCTCTCTCCTTGACCCCCCCTCTCTCTCTCTGTCTCCTTGAGCCCCTCTCTCTCTCTCTCTCTCCCTGACCCCCTTTATCTCTCTCTCTCCAAACCCCCCTCTCTCCTTGACACCCTCTCTCTCTCTCACGCTCTCCTTGACACCTCTCTCTCTCTCCTTGACCCCTCTCTCTCTCGCTCTCCTTGACCCCCCTTTCTCTCTCTATCTCTCTCTCTCTGTCTCTCCTTGCCCCCCCCTCTCTCTCCTTGCCCGCCACTCTCTCTCTCTCTCCTTGCCCCCCACCCCCCTCTCTCTCCTTGACCCCCTCTCTCTCTCTCTCTCTCTCATTGACCCACTCTCTCTCTCTCTCTCTCCTTGACCCCCTCTCTCTCTCTCTCTCTCCTTGACCCCCTCTCTCTTTCTCTTTCCTTGCCCCCCCCTTCTCCATGCCACCCATCTCTCTTTCTCTCTCTCGCTCACTTTGCCCCCGCCTCTCTCTCTCTCTCCTTGACACTCTCTCTCTCTCGTTGAACCCCTCTGTCTCTGTCTCTCTCTCTCTTTCTCCTTGACTCCCCCCTCTCTCTCTCTCTCTCTCATTCTCCTTGACCCCCCTCTCTCTCTCTCCTTGACCCCCCTCTCTCGCTCTCCGTGCCCCCCTCTCGCTCTCCTTGCCCCTCTCTCTCTCTCGCTCTCTCTCCTTGACCCCTCTCTCTCACTCTCTCTCGTTGACCCCTCTCTCTCTCTCTCTCTCTCTCTCTCTCTCTCTCTCCTTGCCTCTCTCTCTCTCTCTCTCTCTCTCTCTGCTTGACCCCCCCTCTCTCTCTCCTTGACCCCCCTCTCTCTCTCTCTGTCTCCTTGAGCCCCTCTCTCTCTCTCTCTCCCTGGCCCCCTTTATCTCTCTCTCTCCAAACCCCCCACTCTCCTTGACACCCTCTCTCTCTCTCACGCTCTCCTTGACACCTCTTTCTCTCTCCTTGACCCCTCTCTTTCTCGCTCTCCTTGACCCCCCTTTCTCTCTCTATCTCTCCTCTCTCTGTCTCTCCTTGCCCCCCCCTCTCTCTCTCCTTGCCCGCCTCTCTCTCTCTCTCTCTCTCTCTCCTTGCCCCACCACCCCCCACTCTCTCCTTGACCCCCTCTCTCTCTCTCTCTCATTGACCCCCTCTCTCTCTCTCCTTGACCCCCTCTCTCTCTCGCTCTCCTTGCCCCCCTCTCTCGCTCTCTCTCCTTGACCCTCTCTCTCTCTCTCGCTCTCTCCTTGATCCCCTCTCTCTCTCTCTCTCGCTCTCTCCTTGACCCCCCCTCTGTCTGTCTCTCTCTCTCTCTCCTTGACCCCCCTCTCTCTCTCGCTCTCTTTGACCAACTCTCTCTCTCGTTCTCCTTGCCCCCCTCTCTCTCGCTCTCTCTCCTTGACCCTCCCTCTCTCTCTCTCTGTCACCTTGAGCCCCTCTCTCTCTCTCTCTCTCTCTGACCCCATTTATCTCTCTCTCTCCAACCCCCCCTCTCTCTCCTTGACAGCCTCTCTCTCTCACGCTCTCCTTGACAGCTCTCTCTCTCTCCTTCTCCCCCTCTCTCTCTCGCTCTCCTTGACCCCTCTCTCTCTCTCTCGCTCTCCTTGCCCCCCCTCTCGCTCTCTCTCCTTGCCCCATCTCTCTCGGTCTCTCTCCTTGACCCCCATCTCTCTCACTCTCTCTCTCTCTCTCCTTGACCCTCTCTCTCGCTCCCTCACCTTGACCCCCCTCTCTCTCTCTCCTTGACCCGCCCCTCTCTCTCTCTCCTTGACTCTCTATCTCTCTCTGTCTCTCCTTGACCCTCTCTCTCTCTCTCTCTCTCCTTGACCCCCTCTCTCTCACTCTCCTTGCCACCCCCTCTGTCTCTCTCCTTGACCCGCTCTCTCGCTCTCTCCTTGACCCCCACTCTCTCTCTCTCTCTCTCTCTCTCTCTCTCTATCCTTGACCCCCCCTCTCTCTGTCTCGATCTCCTTG
>NC_092761.1:20510880-20555880 GCF_047496795.1 Chiloscyllium punctatum | reverse complement strand
CCCCTCTCTCTCTCTCCTTGCCCGCCTCTCTCTCTCTCTCTCCTTGCCCCCACCCCCCTCTCTCTCCTTGACCCCCTCTCTCTCTCTCTCTCTCATTGACCCACTCTCTCTCTCTCTCCTTGACCCCCTCTCTCTTTCTCTCTCCTTGCCCCCCCTTCTCCTTGCCACCCATCTCTCTTTCTCTCTCTCGCTCACTTTGCCCCCGCCTCTCTCTCTCTCTCCTTGACCCTCTCTCTCTCTCGTTGAACCCCTCTGTCTCTGTCTCTCTCTCTCTTTCTCCTTGACTCCCCTCTCTCTCTCTCTCTCTCTCTCACTCTCCTTGACCCCCCCTCTCTCTCTCTCTCATTGACCCCCCTCTCTCGCTCTCCGTGCCCCCCTCTCTCTCTCCTTGCCTCTCTCTCTCTCTCTCTCTCTGCTTGACCCCCCTCTCTCTCTCCTTGACCCCCCCTCTCTCTCTCCTTGACCCCCCTCTCTCTCTCTCTGTCTCCTTGAGCCCCTCTCTCTCTCTCTCTCCCTGGCCCCCTTTATCTCTCTCTCTCCAAACCCCCCACTCTCCTTGACACCCTCTCTGTCTCTCACGCTCTCCTTGACACCTCTTTCTCTCTCCTTGACCCCTCTCTCTCTCGCTCTCCTTGACCCCCCCTTTCTCTCTCTATCTCTCCTCTCTCTGTCTCTCCTTGCCCCCCCTCTCTCTCTCTCTCCTTGCCCGCCTCTCTCTCTCTCTCTCTCTCCTTGCCCCCCACCCCCCACTCTCTCCTTGACCCCCTCTCTCTCTCTCTCTCTCATTGACCCCCTCTCTCTCTCTCCTTGACCCCCTCTCTCTCTCGCTCTCCTTGCCCCCCTCTCTCGCTCACTCTCCTTGACCTTCTCTCTCTCTCTCGCTCTCTCCTTGATCCCCTCTCTCTCTCTCTCTCTCGCTCTCTTTGACCAACTCTCTCTCGTTCTCCTTGCCCCCCTCTCTCTCGCTCTCTCTCCTTGACCCCCCCTCTCTCTCTCTCTGTCTCCTTGAGCCCCTCTCTCTCTCTCTCTCTCCCTGACCCCATTTATCTCTCTCTCTCCAACCCCCCCATCTCTCCTTGACACCCTCTCTCTCTCACGCTCTCCTTGACAGCTCTCTCTCTCTCCTTCTCCCCCTCTCTCTCTCGCTCTCCTTGACCCCTCTCTCTCTCTCTCGCTCTCCTTGCCCCCCCTCTCGCTCTCTCTCCTTGCCCCATCTCTCTCGCTCTCTCTCCTTGACCCCCATCTCTCTCACTCTCTCTCTCTCTCCTTGACACTCTCTCTCTCGCTCCCTCACCTTGACCCCCCTCTCTCTCTCTCCTTGACCCCCCTCTCTCTCTCTCCTTGACCCTCTCTCTCTCTCTCACTCTCTCCTTGACCCCCTCTCTCTCTCACTCTCCTTGCCACCCCCTCTCTGTCTCTCTCCTTGACCCGCTCTCTCGCTCTCTCCTTGACCCCCACTCTCTCTCTCTCTCTCTCTCTCTCTCTCTCTCTCTCTCTCTATCCTTGACCCCCCCTCTCTCTGTCTCGATCTGCTTGCCCCTCTCTCTCTCGCTCTCCTTGCCCCTTCCTCTCTCGGTCTCCTTGCCCCTCTCTCTCTCGCTCTCTCTCCTTGACACCTCTCTCTCTCGCTCTCTCTGTCTCTCTCTCTCTCTCTCTCTCTCTCCTTGACCCTCCCTCTCTCTCTCTCCCTCTCCTTGAACCCACCTCTCTCTATCTCTCTCTCTCCCTCCTTGACCCTCTCTCTCTCTCTCTCTCTCTCTCCTTACCTCTCTCTCTCTCTCCCCCTCCCTCCTTCACCCCCTCTCTCTCACTCTGCTTGCCTCCCCCCTCTCTCTCTCTCTCTCCTTACCCCCCCTCTCTCCTTACCCTCTCTCCCTCTCTTTCTTTCTCTCTCTCTCCCTCTCTCCTTGCCCCCCTCTCTCTGTCTCTCTCTCATTGACTCGCTCTCTCTCTCTCTCCTTCACCCCCTCACTCTCGCTCTCCTTGAAACCCTCCCTCCCTCTCTCTCTCTCGCTCTCCTAGACCCTCTCTCCCTCCCTCTCTCTCTCTCTCTCTCCTTGACCCCCCCCTCTCTCTCTCTCCTTGTCCCGCTCTCTCTCTCTCTCTCCTTGATCCCCTCTCTCTCTCTCACTCTCCTTGACCACTCTCTCTCTCGCTCTCCTTGCCTCCCTCTCTCTCGCTCTACTTGCCTCCCTCTCTCTCGCTCTCCTTGCCCCCCTCTATCTCGCTCTCCTTGCCCCCCTCTCGCTCGCTCTCTCTCCTTGGCGCCCCCCCTCTCTCTCTCTCTCTCCTTGAACCCCTCTTTCACTCTCTCTCCTTGACGCTCCCCCCTCTCTCTCTCTCTCCTTGAACCCCTCTCTCTCTCTCTCTCTCTCTCTCTCTCTCTGTCTCCTTGACCCCCCTCTCTCTCTCTCTCTCTCCTTGACCCCCTCTCTCTCTCTCTCTCCTGGACCCGCTCTCTCGCTCTCTCCTTGACCCCACCTCTCTCTCTCTATATATATATATATCCTTGACCCCCCCCTCTCTCTCGATCTCCTTGCCCCTCCCTCTCTCGCTCTCCTAGACCCTCTCTCCCCCCTCTCTCTCTCTCTCTCTCTCCTTGACCCCCCTCTCTCTCTCTCTCCTTGTACCCACCTCTCTCTATCTCTCTCTCTCCCTCCTTGACCCTCCCTCTCCCTCTCTCTCTCCTTGACCTCTCTCTCTCTCTCTCTCCCACTCCCCCTCCCTCCTTGACCCCCTCTCTCGCTCTCCTTCCCTCCCCCCTCTCTCTCTCTCTCCTTACCCCTTCTCTCTTTCTCTCCTTACCCCCCTCTCTCTCTCTCTCTTTCTCTCTCTCTCTCTCCCTCTCTCATTGCCCCCTTCTCTCTCTGTCTCTCTCTCCTTGACTCGCTCTCTCTCTCTCTCCTTGATCCCCTCACTCTCGCTCTCCTTGATGCCCTCCCTCCCTCTCTCTCTTTCTCGCTCTCCTTGACCCTCTCTCCCCGCCTCTCTCTCTCTCTCTCTCCTTGACCCCTTCTCTCTCTCTCTCTCTCCTTGACGGCCCCCCCTCTCTCTCTCTCCTTGACCCGCTCTCTCTCTATCTCTCTCTCTCTCCTTGATCCCCTCTCTCTCTCACTCTTCTTGACCACTCTCTCTCTCGCTCTCCTTGCCTCCCTCTCTCTCTCGCTCTTCTTGCCTCCCTCTCTGTCGCTCTCCTTGCCCCTCTATCTCGCTCTCCTTGCCCCCCTCTCGCTCGCTCTCTCTCCTTGACCCACCCCCTCTCTCTCCTTGACCCCCTCTCTCTCACTCTGCTTGCCTCCCCCCTCTCTCTCTCTCTCCTTACCCCCCCCTCTCTCTCTCTCTTTCTTTCTCTCTCTCTCTCCCTCTCTCCTTGCCCCCCTCTCTCTGTCTCTCTCTCATTGAGTCGCTCTCTCTCTCTCTCCTTCACCCCCTCACTCTCGCTCTCCTTGAAACCCTCCCTCCCTCTCTCTCTCTCTCGCTCTCCTAGACCCGCTCTCCCCACCCCTCTCTCTCTCTCCTTGACCCCCCCTCTCTCTCTCTCTCTCCTTGATCCCCCCCGCTCTCTCTCTCTCCTTGTCCCGCTCTCTCTCTCTCTCTCCTTGATCCACTCTCTATCTCTCACTCTCCTTGACCACTCTCTCTCTCGCTCTCCTTGCCTCCCTCTCTCTCGCTCTTCTTGCCTCCCTCTCTCTCGCTCTCCTTGCCCCCCTCTATCTCGCTCTCCTTGCCCCCCTCTCTCTCACTCTCTCACTCTCTCTCTCTCTCTGTCTCCTTGACCCCCTTCTCTCTCTCTCTCTCTCCTTGAACCCACCTCTCTCTATCTCTCTCTCTCCCTCCTTGACCCTCTCTCTCTCTCTCTCTCTCTCCTTGATCCCCTCTCTCTCTCACTCTCCTTGACCACTCTCTCTCTCGCTCTCCTTGCCTCCCTCTCTCTCGCTCTTCTTGCCTCCCTCTCTATCGCTCTCCTTGCCCGTCTATCTCACTCTCCTTGCCCCCCTCTCGCTCGCTCTCTCTCCTTGACCCCCCTCTCTCTCCCTCTCTCCTTGACCCCCCTCTCTCCCGCCCTCCTTGCCCCACTCTCGCTCTCCTTGCCTCTGTCTCTCTCTCTCTCTCTCTCTGCTTGACCCCCCCTCTCTCACTCCTTGACACCCCTCTCTCTCTCTCTGTCTCCTTGAGCCCCTCTCTCTCGCTCTCTCCCTGACCCCCTTTATCTCTCTCTCTCCAAACCCCCCTCTCTCCTTGACACCCTCTCTCTCTCACGCTCTCCTTGACACCTCTCTCTCTCTCCTTGACCCCCTCTCTCTCGCTCTCCTTGAACCCCCCTTTCTCTCTCTATCTCTCTCTCTCTCTGTCTCTCCTTGCCCTCCCTCTCTCTCTCCTTGCCCGCCTCTCTCTCTCTCTCTCTCCTTGCCCCCCACCCCCTCTCTCTCCTTGACCCCCTCTCTCTCTCTCTCCTTGACCCCCCCTCTCTCTCTCTCGTTGACCCCACCACTCTCTATCTCTCTCTCTCTTCCTCCTTGGCCCTCTCTCTCTCTCTCTCCTTGACCTCTCTCTCTCTGTCTCTCTCCCCCTCCCTCCTTGACCCCCTCTCTCTCGCTCTCCTTGCCTCACCCTCTCTCTCTCTCTCTCCTTACCCCCTCTCTCTCTCTCTCTTTCTCTCTCTCTCTCTCACGTTGCCCCCTCTCTCTCTGTCTCTCTCTCCTTGAGTCGCTCTCTCTCTCTCTCTCCTTGACCGCCCCCCTCTCTCTCTCTCTCTCTCTCTCTCTCTCCTTGACCCACTCACTCTCGCTCTCCTTGATCCCCTCCCTCCCTCTCTCTCTCTCTCCTTGACGCTCTCTCTCTCCCACTCTCTCTCTCTCCTTGACCCCCTCTCTCTCTCTCTCTCCTTGACCCCCCCTCTCTCTCTCTCCTTGACCACTCTCTCTCTCGCTCTCCTTGCCTCCCTCTCTCTCGCTCATCTTGCCTCCCTCTCTCTCGCTCTCCTTGCCCCCCTCTATCTCGCTCTCCTTTCCCCCTCTCTCTCAGTCTCTCTCCTTGACCCTCTCTCTCTCTCTCTCGTTGAACCCCTCTGTCTCTGTCTCTCTATCTCTCTCTCCTTGACTCCTCTCCCTCTCTCTCTCTCTCTCTCTCTCTCTCTCCTTACCCCCTCTCTCTCTCTCTTTCTCTCTCTCTCTCTCTCTCTCACACCTTGCCCCCTCTCTCTCTGTCTCTCTCTCCTTGAGTCGCTCTCTCTCTCTCTCCTTGACCACCCCCCTCTCTCTCTCTCTCTCCTTGACCCACTCACTCTCGCTCTCCTTGATCCCCTCCCTCCCTCTCTCGCTCTCTCCTTGACCCTCTCTCTCCCCCTCTCTCTCTCTCTCCTTGACCCCCTCTCTCTCTCTCTCTCTCCTTGATCCCCCCCGCTCTCTCTCTCTCCTTGTCCCGCTCTCTCTCTCTCTCTCCTTGATCCACTCTCTATCTCTCACTCTCATTGACCACTCTCTCTCTCGCTCTCCTTGCCTCCCTCTCTCTCGCTCTTCTTGCCTCCCTCTCTGTCGCTCTCCTTGCCCCCCTCTATCTCGCTCTCCTTGCCCCCCTCTCTCTCACTCTCTCACTCTCTCTCTCTCTGTCTCCTTGACCCCCTTCTCTCTCTCTCTCCTTGAACCCACCTCTCTCTATCTCTCTCTCCCCCTCCTTGACCCTCTCTCTCTCTCTCTCTCTCCTTGATCCCCTCTCTCTCTCACTCTCCTTGACCACTCTCTCTCTCGCTCTCCTTGCCTCCCTCTCTCTCGCTCTTCTTGCCTCCCTCTCTATCGCTCTCCTTGCCCCTCTATCTCACTCTCCTTGCCCCCCTCTCGCTCGCTCTCTCTCCTTGACCCCACCTCTCTCTCCCTCTCTCCTTGACCCCCCTCTCTCCCGCCCTCCTTGCCCCCCTCTCGCTCTCCTTGCCTCTCTCTCTCTCTCTCTGCTTGACCCCCCCTCTCTCACTCCTTGACACCCCTCTCTCTCTCTCTGTCTCCTTGAGCCCCTCTCTCTCGCTCTCTCCCTGACCCCCTTTATCTCTCTCTCTCCAAACCCCCCTCTCTCCTTGACACCCTCTCTCTCTCATGCTCTCCTTGACACCTCTCTCTCTCTCCTTGACCCCCTCTCTCTCGCTCTCCTTGACCCCCCTTTCTCTCTCTATCTCTCTCTCTCTCTGTCTCTTCTTGCCTCCCTCTCTCTCGCTCTCCTTGCCCCCCTCTATCTCGCTCTCCTTGCCCCCCTCTCTCTCACTCTCTCCTTGACCCCCCTCTCTCCCGCCCTGCTTGCCCCCCTCTCGCTCTCCTTGCCTCTCTCTCTCTCTCTGCTTGACCCCCCCTCTCTCACTCCTTGACACCCCTCTCTCTCTCTCTGTCTCCTTGAGCCCTTCTCTCTCGCTCTCTCCCTGACCCCCTTTATCTCTCTCTCTCCAAACCCCCCTCTCTCCTTGACACCCTCTCTCTCTCACGCTCTCCTTGACACCTGTCTCTCTCTCCTTGACCCCCTCTCTCTCGCTCTCCTTGACCCCCCCTTTCTGTCTCTATCTCTCTCTCTCTGTCTCTCCTTGCCCTCCCTCTCTCTCTCCTTGCCCGCCTCTCTCTCTCTCTCTCTCCTTGCCCCCGACCCCCTCTCTCTCCTTGACCCCCTCTCTCTCTCTCTCCTTGACCCCCCCTCTCTCTCTCTCGTTGGCCCCACCACTCTCTATCTCTCTCTCTCTTCCTCCTTGGCCCTCTCTCTCTCTCTCTCCTTGACCTCTCTCTCTCTGTCTCTCTCCCCCTCCCTCCTTAACCCCCTCTCTCTCGCTCTCCTTGCCTCCCCATCTCTCTCTCTCTCTCCTTACCCCCTCTCTCTCTCTCTTTCTCTCTCTCTCTCTCTCTCTCTCACGTTGCCCCCTCTCTCTCTGTCTCTCTCTCCTTGAGTCGCTCTCTCTCTCTCTCCTTGACCGCCCCCCTCTCTCTCTCTCTCTCTCTCTCTCCTTGACCCACTCACTCTCGCTCTCCTTGATCCCCTCCCTCCCTCTCTCTCTCTCTCCTTGACCCTCTCTCTCTCCCACACTCTCTCTCTCCTTGACCCCCTCTCTCTCTCTCTCTCTCCTTGACCCCCCCCTCTCTCTCTCTCTCCTTGACCACTCTCTCTCTCGCTCTCCTTGCCTCCCTCTCTCTCGCTCATCTTGCCTCCCTCTCTCTCGCTCTCCTTGCCCCCCTCTATCTCGCTCTCCTTTCCCCCTCTCTCTCAGTCTCTCTCCTTGACCCTCTCTCTCTCTCTCGTTGAACCCCTCTGTCTCTGTCTCTCTATCTCTCTCTCCTTGACTCCTCTCCCTCTCTCTCTCTCTCTCTCTCTCCTTACCCCCTCTCTCTCTCTTTCTCTCTCTCTCTCTCTCTCACCTTGCCCCCTCTCTCTCTGTCTCTCTCTCCTTGAGTCGCTCTCTCTCTCTCTCCTTGACCACCCCCCTCTCTCTCTCTCTCTCTCTCCTTGACCCACTCACTCTCGCTCTCCTTGATCCCCTCCCTCCCTCTCTCGCTCTCTCCTTGACCCTCTCTCTCCCCCTCTCTCTCTCTCCTTGACCCCCTCTCTCTCTCTCTCTCTCTCCTTGACCCCCCCCTCTCTCTCTCTCCTTGACCACTCTCTCTCTCGCTCTCCTTGCCTCCCTCTCTCTCGCTCTTCTTGCCTCCCTCTCTCTCGCTCTCCTTGCCCCCCTCTATCTCGCTCTCCTTTCCCCCTCTCTCTCAGTCTCTCTCCTTGACCCTCTCTCTCTCTCTCTCTCGTTGAAGCCCTCTGTCTCTGTCTCTCTATCTCTCTCTCCTTGACTCCTCTCCCTCTCTCTCTCTCTCTCTCTCTCTCCTTGACACCCCTCTCTCTCTCTGTCTCTCTCTCCTTGACCCCCCTCTCTCGCTCTCCTTGCCCCTCTCTCTCACTCTCTCTCGTCGACCCCTCTCTCTCTCTCTCTCTCTCTCTGCTTGACCCCCCTCTCTCTCTCCTTGACCCCCCCCTCTCTCTCTCTGTCTCCTTGAGCCCTCTCTCTCTCCCTGACCCCCTTTATCTCTCTCTCTCCAAACCCCCCTCTCTCCTTGACACGCTCTCTCTCTCACGCTCTCCTTGACACCTCTCTCTCTCTCCCTGACCCCCTCTCTCTCTCGCTCTCCTTGACCCACCCTTTCTCTCTCTATCTCTCTCTCTCTCTGTCTCTCCTTACCCTCCCTCTCTCTCCCTCCTTGCCCGCCTCTCTCTCTCTCTCTCTCCTTGCCCCCCACCCCCCTCTCTCTCCTTGACCCCCTCTCTCTCTCTCTCATTGACCCCCTCTCTCTCTCTCCTTGACCCCCTCTCTCTCTCTCCTTGACCCCCTTTCTCTCTCTCTCTCCTTGAACCCCTTCTCCTTGCCCCCATCTCTCTTTCTCTCTCTCGCTCACTTTGCCCCCGCCTCTCTCTCTCTCTCTCCTTGACCCTCTCTCTCTCTCGTTGAACCCCTCTTTCTCTGTCTCTCTCTCTCTCCTTGACTCCACTCTCTCTCTCTCTCTCTCTCTCACTCTCCTTGACTCCCCCCCCCTCTCTCTCTCCTTGACCCCCCTCTCTCGCTCTCCTTGCCCCCCTCTCGCTCGCCTTGCCCCTCTCTCTCTCTCCTTGACCCTCTCTCTCTCTTTCTCCTTGACCCCCTCTCTCTCTCTCTCTCTCCTTGACCACCCTCTCTGTCTCTGTCCCTCTCTCTCCTTGACCCCCCTCTCTCTCGCTCTCCTTGCCCCCCCTCTCGCTCTCTCTCCTTGACCCTCTCTCTCTCTCTCTCGCTCTCCCCTTGATCCCCCCTCTCTCTCTCTTCTCGCTCTCTCCTTGACCCCCCCTCTGTCTGTCTGTCTGTCTCTCTCTCCTTGACCCCCCTCTCTCTCTCGCTCTCTTTGACCATCTCTCTCTCTCGTTCTCCTTGCCCCCCTCTCTCTCTCTCTCCATGACCCCATTTATCTCTCTCTCTCCAACGCCCCCTCTCTCTCCTTGACACCCTCTCTCTCACGCTCTGCTTCACACCTCTCTCTCTCTCTCCTTGACCCACTCACTCTCGCTCTCCTTGATCCCCTCCCTCCCTCTCTCTCTCTCTCCTTGACCCTCTCTCTCCCCCCTCTCTCTCTCTCCTTGACCCCCCCCTCTCTCTCTCTCTCTCTCTCCTTGACCCCCCCTCTCTCTCTCTCCTTGACCACTCTCTCTCTCGCTCTCCTTGCCTCCCTCTCTCTCGCTCTTCTTGCCTCCCTCTCTCTCGCTCTCCTTGCCCCCCTCTATCTCGCTCTCCTTTCCCCCTCTCTCTCAGTCTCTCTCCTTGACCCTCTCTCTCTCTCTCTCGTTGAACCCCTCTGTCTCTGTCTCTCTATCTCTCTCTCCTTGACTCCTCTCCCTCTCTCTCTCTCTCTCTCTCTCTCTCTCTCTCTCTCCTTGACACCCCTCTCTCTCTCTGTCTCTCTCTCCTTGACCCCCCTCTCTCGCTCTCCTTGCCCCTCTCTCTCACTCTCTCTCGTCGACCCCTCTCTCTCTCTCTCTCTCTCTGCTTGACCCCCCTCTCTCTCACCTTGACCCCCCCTCTCTCTCTCTATCTCCTTGAGCCCCTCTCTCTCTCTCTCTCCCTGACCCCCTTTATCTCTCTCTCTCCAAACCCCCCTCTCTCCTTAACACCCTCTCTCTCTCACGCTCTCCTTGACACCTCTCTCTCTCTCCTTGAACCCCTCTCTCTCTCGCTCTCCTTGAGCCACCCTTTCTCTCTCTATCTCTCTCTCTCTCTGTCTCTCCTTACCCTTCCTCTCTCTCTCCTTGCCCGCCTCTCTCTCTCTCTCCTTGCCCCCCACCCCCCCCTCTCTCTCCTTGACCCCCTCTCTCTCTCTCTCTCATTGACCCCCTCTCTCTCTCTCCTTGACCCCCTCTCTCTCTCTCCTTGACCCCCTTTCTCTCTCTCTCTCCTTGCCCCCGCTTCTCCTTGCCCCCCATCTCTCTTTCTCTCTCTCGCTCACTTTGCCCCCGCCTCTCTCTCTCTCTCTCCTTGACCCTCTCTCTCTCTCGTTGAACCCCTCTGTCTCTGTCTCCCTCTCTCTCCTTGACTCCCCTCTCTCTCTCTCTCTCTCTCTCTCACTCTCCTTGACCCCCCCTCTCTCTCTCTCTCCTTGACCCCCCTCTCTCGCTCTCCTTGCCCCTCTCTCTCTCGCTCTCTCTCCTTGACCGCTCTCTCTCACTCTCTCTCGTTGACCCCTCTCTCTCTCTCTCTCTCTCTCTCTCCTTGACCCTCTCTCTCTCTTACTCCTTGACCCCCTCTCTCTCTCTCTCTCTCTCTCTCCTTGACCACCCTCTCTCTCTGTCTCTCTCTCTCCTTGACCCCCCTCTCTCTCGCTCTCCTGGCCCCCCTCTCTCGCTCTCTCTCCTTGACCCTCCCTCTCTCTCTCTCTCTCTCGCTGCCTCCTTGATCCCCTCTCTCTCTCTCTCTCTCTCTCCTTGACCCCCCCTCTGTCTGTCTGTCACTCTTTCTCTCCTTGACCCCCCTCTCTCTCTCGCTCTCCTTGACCGCTCCTCTCTCTCTCGCTTTCTCTCTCTCTCTCGCTCTCTCTCTCCTTGCCCCCTCTCTCTCTGTCTCTCTCTCCTTGAGTCGCTCTCTCTCTCTCTCCTTGACCACCCCCCTCTCTCTCTCTCTTTCTCTCTCTCTCTCTCTCTCCTTGCCCCCCTCTCTCTCTGTCTCTCTCTCCTTGAGTCGCTCTCTCTCTCTCCTTGACCACCTCCCTCTCTCTCTCTCTCTCTCCTTGACCCACTCACTCTCGCTCTCCTTGATCCCCTCCCTCCCTCTCTCTCTCTCTCTCTCCTTGACCCTCTCTCTCCGCCTCTCTCTCTCTCTCCTTGACCCCCTCTCTCTCTCTCTCTCTCTCCTTGACCCCCCTCTCTCTCTGTCTCCTTGACCACTCTCTCTCTCGCTGTCCTTGCCTCCGTCTCTCTCGCTCTCCTTGCCCCCTCTATCTCGCTCTCCTTTCCCCCTCTCTCTCACTCTCTCTCCTTGACCCTCTCTCTCTCTCTCTCTCGTTGAACCCCTCTGTCTCTGTCTCTCTATCTCTCTCTGCTTGACACCCCTCTCTCTCTCTCTCTCTCTCTCTCTCTCTCTCCTTGACCCCCCTCTCTCTCTCTGTCTCTCTCTCCTTGACCCCCCTCTCTCGCTCTCCTTGCCCCTCTCTCTCACTCTCTCTCGTCGACCCCTCTCTCTCTCTCTCTCTCTCTCTCTGCTTGACCCCCCCCCTCTCTCTCCTTGACCCCCCCCCTCTCTCTGTCTCCTTGAGCCCCTCTCTCTCTCTCTCTCCCTGACCCCCTTTATCTCTCTCTCTCCAAACCCCCCTCTCTCCTTGACACCCTCTCTCTCTCACGCTCTCCTTGACACCTCTCTCTCTCCTTGACCCCCTCTCTCTCTCGCTCTCCTTGACCCACCCTTTCTCTCTCTATCTCGCTCTCTCTCTGTCTCTCCTTGCCCTCCCTCTCTCTCTCTCTCTCCTTGCCCGCCTCTCTCTCTCTCTCTCCATGCCCCCCACCCCCTCTCTCTCCTTGACCCCCTCTCTCTCTCTCTCTCTCAATGACCCCCCTCTCTCTCTCCTTGACCCCCTCTCTCTCTCTCTCCTTGACCCCCTTTCTCTCTCTCTCTCCTTGCACCCCTTCTCCTTGCCCCAAACTCTCTTTCTCTCTCTCGCTCACTTTGCCCCCGCCTCTCTCTCTCTCTCTCCTTGACCCTCTCTCTCTCTCGTTGAACCACTCTGTCTCTGTCTCTCTCTCTCTCTCTCCTTGACCCCCCCCTCTCTCTCTCTCTCCTTGACCCCCCTCTCTCGCTCTCCTTGCCCCCCTCTCGCTCTCCTTGCCCCTCTCTCTCTCTCTCTCTCTCCTTGACCCTCTCTCTCTTTCTCCTTGACCCCCTCTCTCTCTCTCTCTCTCTCTCCTTGACCACCCTCTCTCTCTCTGTCTCTCTCTCTCCTTGACCCCCCCTCTCTCTCGCTCTCCTTGCCCCCCTCTCTCGCTATCTCTCCTTGACCCTCTCTCTCTCTCTCTCTCTCTCTCGCTCTCCCCTTGATCCCCTCTCTCTCTCTCTCTCGCTCTCTCCTTGACCCCCCCTCTGTCTGTCTGTGTCTCTCTCTCTCTCTCTCTCCTTGACCCCCCTCTCTCTCCCCGCTCTCTTTGACCAACTCTCTCTCTCGTTCTCCTTGACCCCACCTCTCTCTCTCTTAGTCTCCTTGAGCCCCTCCCTCTCTCTCTCTCCATGACCCCATTTATCTCTCTCTCTCCAACGCCCCCTCTCTCTCCTTGACACCCTCTCTCTCTCACGCTCTCCTTCGCACCTCTCTCTCTCTCCTTCACCCCCTCTCTCTCTCGCTCTCCTTGACCCCTCTCTCTCTCTCTCTCGCTCTCCTTGCCCCCCCTCTCGCTCTCTCTCCTTGCCCCATCTCTCTCGCTCTCTCTCCTTGACCCCTATCTCTCACTCTCTGTCTCTCTCCTTGACCCTCTCTCTCGCTCCCTCTCCTTGACCCCCTCTCTCTCTCTCTCCTAGACCCCCCTCTCTCTCCTTGACTCTCTATCTCCCTCTGTCTCTCCTTGACCCTCTCTCTCTCTCTCTCTCCTTGACCCCCTCTCTCTCGCTCTCCTTGCCATCCCCTCTCGATCTCTCTCCTTGCCCCCCTCTCTCTCACTCTCTCTCTCTCTCTCTCCCTCTCCTTGACCCCCTCGATCTCTCTCTCTTTGACACCCCATCTCTCTCTCTCTCTCTCCCTGACCCACCCTCTCTCTCTCTCTCTCTCTCTCTCTCTCTCTCTCTCCTTGACACCCCTCTCTCTCTCTCGCTCTCCTTGCCCCCCTCTCTCTCGCTCTCCTTGTCCCCCTCTCGCTCTCCTTGCCCCTCTCTCTCTCTCTCTCTCTCTCTCTCCTTGACACCCTCTCTCTCTCTCTCTCACGCTCTCAATGACCCCCTCTCTCTCTCTCATTGACCCCCTCTCTCTCTCGCTCTCCTTGACCCCTCCTCTCTCTCTCTCGTTGACCCCCCCCCCTCTCTCTCTCGTTGACCCCACCTCTCTCTGTATCTCTCTCTCTCTCCTTGGCCCTCTCTCTCTCTCTCTCTCCTTGACCTCTCTCTCTCTGTCTCTCTCCCCCTCCCTCCTTGACTCCCTCTCTCTCGCTCTCCTTGCCTCCCCCCCCTCTCTCTCTCTCTCCTTACCCCCTCTCTCTCTCTCTCTTTCTCTCTCTCTCTCTCTCCTTGCCCCCTCTCTCTCTGTCTCTCTCTCCTTGAGTCGCTCTCTCTCTCTCCTGGACCACCCCCCCTCTCTCTCTCTCTCTCTCTCCTTGACCCACTCACTCTCGCTCTCCTTGATCCCCTCCCTCCCTCTCTCTCTCTCTCCTTGACCCTCTCTCTCCCCCTCTCTCTCTCTCTCCTTGACCCCCTCTCTCTCTCTCTCTCTCTCTCCTTGACCACCCCTCTCTCTCTCTCTCCTTGACCACTCTCTCTCTCTCGCTCTCCTTGTCTTGCCTCCCTCTCTCTCGCTTTCCTTGCCCCCCTCTATCTCGCTCTCCTTGCTCCCTCTCTCTCACTCTCTCTCCTTGACCCTCTCTCTCTCTGTCTCTCTATCTCTCTCTCCTTGACTCCTCTCTCTCTCTCTCTCTCTCTCTCTCTCCTTGACCCCCTCTCTCTCTCTCTCTCTCCTTGAGCCCCCTCTCTCACTCTCCTTGCCCTCTCTCTCACTCTCTCTCGTCGACCCCTCTCTCTCTCTCTCTCTTGTTGAACCCCTCTGTCTCTGTCTCTCTCTCTCTCCCTCCCTCTCTCTCGCTCTCTCTCCTTGACCCTCTCTCTCTCTCTCCTTGACCCCACTCTCTCTCTCACTCTCTCTCCCTGACCTCCTTTATCTCTCTCTCTCCTTGCCCCCCTCTCTCTCTTTGCCCCCCTCTCTCTCCTTGCTCCCCTCTCTCTCTTTGCCCCCCTTCTCTCTCCTTGCCCCCTCTAGCTCTCCTACCCCCCTGTCTCTCTCTCTCTCTCTCCTTGACACCCTCTCTCTCTCGCTCTCTCCTTGATCCCCTCTCTCTCTCGCCTTCCTTGATTCCCCCCCTCTCTCTCTCCTTGACTCTCTCTCTCTCTCCTTGACCCCCACTCTCTCTCTCGCTCTCTTTGACCAACTCTCTCGCTCTCTCTCCTTGACCCCCCCATCTCTCTCTCTCTTTCCTTGACCCCCGCACTCTCTCTCTTTCTCTCCTTGACCACCCCCCTCTCTCTCTCTCTCTCCTTAACTCTCTATCTCTCTCTCTCTCCTTGACCCCCTCTCTCTCGCTCTCCTTGCCACCCCCCTCTCTCTCTCTCCTTGACCCCTCTCTCTCTCTCTCTCTCTCTCCTTAACTCTCTATCTCTCTCTCTCTCTCCTTGACCCCCTCTCTCTCTCTCTCCTTGCCCCCTCTCTGTCTCTCTTTCTCTCTCACTCTCCTTGACCCCCTCGATCTCTCTCTCCTCGACACCCCATCTCCCTCTCTCTCTCTCTCCTTGACCCCCTTTCTCTCTCTCTCTCCTTGCCAACCCCTCCTTACCCCCCCCATCTCTCTCTCTCTCTCTCACTCTCCTTGCCCCCTCTCTCTCTCTTTCCTTGCCCCCCCCTCCTTGTCCCCCATCTCTCTCTCTCTCGCTCTCCTTGCCCCCCCGTCTCTCACTCTCTCCTTGACCCCCTCTCTCTCTCGCTCTCCTTGAACCCCCACTCTCTCTCTCTCCTTGCCCCCCCCTTCTCCTTGCCCCATCTCTCTTTCTCTCTCTCGCTCACTTTGTCCCCGCCTCTCTCTCTCTCTCCTTGACCCTCTCTCTCTCTCGTTGAACCCCTCTGTCTCTGTCTCTCTCTCTCTCTCCTTGACTCCCCTCTCTCTCTCTCTCTCTCACTCTCCTTGACCCCCCCTCTCTCTCTCTCTCTCCTTGACCCCCCTCTCTCGCTCTCCTTGCCCCCCTCTCGCTCTCCTTGCCCCTCTCTCTCTCTCGATCTCTCTCCTTGACCCCTCTCTCTCACTCCCTCTCGTTGACCCCCCCCCTCTCTCTCTCTCTCTCTCTCTCTCTCTCTCTCCTTGACCCTCTCTGACTCTTTCTCCTTGACCCCCCCCTCTCTCTCTCTCTCTCTCTCTCCTTGACCACCCTCTCTCTCTGTCTCTCTCTCTCCTTGACCCCCCTCTCTCTCGCTCTCCTTGCCCCCCTCTCTCGCTCTCTCTCCTTGACCCGCTCTCTCTCTCTCTCGCTCTCTCCTTGATCCCCCTCTCTCTCTCTCTCTCGCTCTCTCCTTGACCCCCCTCTGTCTGTCTGTCTGTCTCTCTCTCTCTCTCCTTGACCCCCCTCTCTCTCTCGCTCTCTTTGACCAACTCTCTCTCTCGTTCTCCTTGCCCCCCTCTCTCTAGCTCTCTCCTTGACCCCCCTCTCTCTCTCTGTCTCCTTGAGCCCCTCTCTCTCTCCCTCTCTCTCTCTCCCTGACACCATTATCTCTCTCTCTCCAACCCCCCCTCTCTCTCCTTGACACCCTCTCTCTCTCACGCACTCCTTGACACCTCTCTCTCTCTCCTTCACCCCCTCTCTCTCTCGCTCTCCTTGACCCCTCTCTCTCTCTCGCTCTCCTTGCCCCCCCTCTCGCTCTCTCTACTTGCCCCATCTCTCTCGCTCTCTCTCCTTGACCCCCATCTCTCTCACTCTTTCTCTCTCTCCTTGACCCTCTCTCTCGCTCCCTCTCCTTGACCCCCCTCTCTCTCTCTCCTTGACCCGGCTCTCTCCTCTCTCTCCTTGACTCTCTATCTCTCTCTGTCTCTCCTTGACCCTCTCTCTCTCTCTCTCTCTCTCTCCTTGACCCCCTCTCTCTGTCTCTCTCCTTGACCCGCTGTCTCGCTCTCTCCTTGACCCCCACTCTCTCTCTCTCTCTCTCTCTCTCTCTCTCTCTATCCTTGACCCCCCCTCTCTCTGTCTCGATCTCCTTGCCCCCCTCTCCCTGCTCTCCTTGCCCCTCCCTCTCTCGGTATCCTTGCCACTCTCTCTCTCGCTCTCTCTCCTTGACACCTCTCTCTCTCTCTCTCTCTCTCCTTGACCCCCCCTCCTCTCTCTCTCCTTGAACCCACCTCTCTCTATCTCTCTCTCTCCCTCCTTGACCCTCCCTCCCTCTCTCTCTCTCCTTGACCTCTCTCTCTCTCTCTCTCCCCCTCCCTCCTTGACCCACTCTCTCTCTCTCTCCTTGACCCCCTCTCTCTCTCTCTCTCTCTCTCTCCTTGACCCCCTTTCTCTCTCTCTCTCCTTGCCCCCCCTCTCCTTGCCCCCATCTCTCTTTCTCTCTCTCGCTCACTTTGCCCCCGCCTCTCTCTCTCTCTCCTTGACCCTCTCTCTCTCTCTCGTTGAACCCCTCTGTCTCTGACTCTCTCTCTCTCTCCTTGACTCCCCCCTCTCTCACTCTCCCCCCCTCTCTCGCTCTCCTTGCCCCCTCTCGCTCTCCTTGCCCCTCTCTCTCTCTCGCTCTCTCTCCTTGACCCCTCTCTCTCACTCTCTCTCGTTGACCCCTCTCTCTCTCTCTCTCTCTCTCTCTCCTTGACCCCTCTCTCTCACTCTCTCTCGTTGACCCCACCCTCTCTCTCTCTCGCTCTCTCTCCTTGACCACCCTCTCTCTCTGTCTCTCTCTCTCCTTGACCTCCCTCTCTCTCTCGCTCTCCTTGCCCCCCTCTCTCGCTCTCTCTCCTTGACCCTCTCTCTCTCTCTCTCGCTCTCTCCTTGATCCCCTCTCTCTCTCTCTCTCTCGCTCTCTCCTTGACACCCCCTCTGTCTGTCTCTCTCTCTCTCTCTCTCATTGACCCCCCTCTCTCTCTCGCTCTCTTTGACCAACTCTCTCTCTCGTTCTCCTTGCCCCCCTCTCTCTCGCTCTCTCTCCTTGACCCCCCCCTCTCTCTCTGTCTCCTTGAACCCCTCTCTCTCTCTCTCTCTCCCTGACCCCATTTATCTCTCTCTCTCCAACCCCCCTCTCTCTCCTTGACACCCTGTCTCTCTCACGCTCTCCTTGACACCTCTCTCTCTCTCCTTCACCCCCTCTCTCTCTCGCTCTCCTTGACCCTCTCTCTCTCTCGCTCTCCTTGCCCCCCTCTCGCTCTCTCTCCTTGACCGCCATCTCTCTCACTCTCTCTCTCTCACCTTGACCCTCTCTCTCGCTCCCTCTCCTTGACCCCCCTCTCTCTCTCTCTCTCCTTGACCCCCTCTCTCTCTCTCTCCTTGACTCTCTATCTCTCTCTGTCTCTCCTTGACCCTCTCTCTCTCTCTTCTTGACCCCCTCTCTCTCGCTCTCCTTGCCACCCCCTCTCTGTCTCTCTCCTTGACCCGCTCTCTCGCTCTCTCCTTGACCCCCACTTCTCTCTCTCTCTCTCTCTCTCTCTATCCTTGACCCCCCTCTCTCTGTCTCCTTGCCCCCCTCTCTCTCGCTCTCCTTGCCCCTCCCTCTCTCGGTCTCCTTGCCCCTCTCTCTCTCGCTATCTCTCCTTGACACCTCTCTCTCTCGCTCTCTCTGTCTCTCTCTCTCTCTCTCCTTGACCCTCCCTCTCTCTCTCTCTCTCTCCTTGAACCCACCTCTCTCTATCTCTCTCTCTCCCTCCTTGACCCTCTCTCTCTCTCTCTCTCTCTCCTTGACCCCTCTCTCTCTCTCCCCCTCCCTCCTTGACCCCCTCGCTCTCACTCTGCTTGCCTACCCCCTCTCTCTCTCTCTCTCCTTACCCCCGCTCTCTCCTTACCCCCTCTCTCTCTCTCTCTTTCTTTCTCTCTCTCTCTCTCTCCCTCTCTCCTTGCCCCCCTTTCTCTCTGTCTCTCTCTCATTGACTCGCTCTCTCTCTCTCTCCTTCACCCCCTCACTCTCGCTCTCCTTGAAACCCTCCCTCCCTCTCTCTCTCTCGCTCTCCTAGACCCTCTCTCCCCCCTCTCTCTCTCTCCTTGACCCCCCTCTCTCTCTCTCCTTGACCCCCCCCGCTCTCTCTCTCTCCTTGTCCCGCTCCCTCTCTCTCTCTCCTTGATCCCCTCTCTCTCTCTCACTCTCCTTGACCACTCTCTCTCTCGCTCTCCTTGCCTCCCACTCTCTCGCTCTTCTTGCCTCCCTCTCTCTCGCTCTCCTTGCCCCCCTCTATCTCGCTCTCCTTGCCCCCCTCTCGCTCGCTCTCTCTCCTTGACGCCCGCCCTCTCTCTCTCTCTCTCCTTGACCCCCTCTCTCTCTCTCTCTCTCCTTGAACCCCTCTCTCTCTCTCTCCTTGACGCCCCCCCTCTCTCTCTCCTTGAACCCCTCTCTCTCACTCTGTCTCTCTCTCTCTTTTTCCTTGACCCCACCTCTCTCTCTCTCTCTCTCTCTAAATATATATATATCCTTGACCCCCCCCTCTCTCTCTCGATCTCCTTGCCCCCCTCTCTCTCGCTCTCCTTGCCCCTCCCTCTCTCGGTATCCTTGCCACTCTCTCTCTCGCTCTCTCTCCTTGACACCTCTCTCTCTCTCTCTCTCTCCTTGACCCCCCTCTCTCTTTCTCTCCTTGAACCCACCTCTCTCTATCTCTCTCTCTCCCTCCTTGACCCTCCCTCCCTCTCTCTCTCTCCTTGACCTCTCTCTCTCTCTCTCTCTCCCCCTCCCTCCTTGACCCCCTCTTTCTCGCTCTCCTTGCCTCCCCCCCTCTCTCTCTCTCTCTACTTACCCCCTCTCTCTCTCTGTCTCCTTACCCCCTCTGTCTCTCTCTTTCTCTCTCTCTCCCTCTCTCATTGCCCCCTTCTCTCTCTGTCTCTCTCCTTGACTCGCTCTCTCTCTCTCTCCTTGATCCCCTCACTCTCGCTCTCCTTGATCCCCTCCCTCCCTCTCTCTCTCTCTCGCTCTCCTTGACCCTCATTCCCCCCTCTCTCTCTCTCTCTCCTTGACACCTTCTCTCTCTCTCTCTCCTTGACCTCCCTCTCTCTCTCTCTCTCTCCTTGACCCGCTCTCTCTCTATCTCTCTCTCCTTGACCCCCCCTCTCTCTCTCTGTCTCCTTGAGCCCCTCTCTCTCTCTCTCTCCCTGACCCCCTTTATCTCTCTCTCTCCAAACCCCCCTCTCTCCTTGACACCCACTCTCTCTCTCACGCTCTCCTTGACACCTCTCTCTCTCCTTGACCCCCTCTCTCTCTCGCTCTCCTTGCCCCCCACCCCCTCTCTCTCCTTGACCCCCTCTCTCTCTCTCTCTCCTTGACGCCCTCTCTCTCTCTCTCCCCCCCCCTCCTCCTTGACCCCCTTTCTCTCTCTCTCCTTGCCCCCCCTTCTCCTTGCCCCCATCTCTCTTTCTCTCTCTCGCTCACTTTGCCCCCGCCTCTCTCTCTCTCTCCTTGACCCTCTCTCTCTCGTTGAACCCCTCTGTCTCTGTCTCTCTCTCTCTCTCCTTGACTCCCCTCTCTCTCTCTCTCACACACTCTCCTTGACCCCCCCTCTCTCTCTCCTTGACCCCGCTCTCTCGCTCTCCTTGCCCCCCTCTCGCTCTCCTTGCCCCTCTCTCTCTCTCGCTCTCTCTCCTTGACCCCTCTCTCTCACTCTCTCTCGTTGACCCCTCTCTCTCTCTCTCTCTCCTTGACCCTCTCTCTCTCTTTCTCCTTGACCCCCTTCTCTCTCTCTCTCTCTCCTTGACCACCCTCTCTCTCTGTCTCTCTCTCTCCTTGATTCCCCTCTCTCTCGCTCTCCTTGCCCCCCTCTCTCGCTCTCTCTCCTTGACCCTCTCTCTCTCTCTCGCTCTCTCCTTGATCCACTCTCTCTCTCTCTCTCGCTCTCTCCTTGACCCCCCCTCTGTCTGTCTGTCTGTCTCTCTCTCTCTCTCTCCTTGACCCCCCTCTCTCTCTCGCTCTCTTTGACCAACTCTCTCTCTCGTTCTCCTTGCCCCCCTCTCTCTCGCTCTCTCTCCTTGACCCCCCCCTCTCTCTCTCTCTGTCTCCTTGAGCCCCTCTCTCTCTCTCTCTCCCTGACCCCATTTATCTCTCTCTCTCCAACCCCCCCTCTCTCTCCTTGACACCCTCTCTCTCTCACGCTCTCCTTGACACCTCTCTCTCTCTCCTTCACCTCCTCTCTCTCGCTCTCCTTGACCCCTCTCTCTCTCTCGCTCTCCTTGCACCCCCTCTCGCTCTCTCTCCTTGCCCCATCTCTCTCACTCTCTCTCTCTCTCCTTGACCCTCTCTCTCGCTCCCTCTCCTTGACCCCCCCTCTCTCTCTCTCTACTTGACCCGGCTCTCTCTCTCTCTCCTTGACTCTCTATCTCTCTCTGTCTCTCCTTGACCCTCACTCTCTCTCTCTCTCTCTCTCTCTCTCCTTGACCCCCTCTCTCTTGCTCTCCTTGCCCCTCCCTCTCTCGGTCTCCTTGCCCCTCTCTCTCTCGCTCTCTCTCCTTGACACCTCTCTCTCTCGTTCTCTCTGTCTCTGTCTCTGTCTCTCTCTCTCTCTCTCTCTCTCTCTCTCCTTGACCCCCACCCCCTCTCTCTCCTTGACCCCCTCTCTCTCTCTCTCTCTCATTGACCCCCCTCTCTCTCTCTCTCTCCTTGACCCCCTTTCTCTCTCTCTCTCCTTGCCCCCCTTCTCCTTGCCCCCCATCTCTCTTTCTCTCTCTCGCTCACTTTGCCCCCGCCTCTCTCTCTCTCTCCTTGACCCTCTCTCTCTCTCGTTGAACCCCTCTGTCTCTGTCTCCCTCTCTCTCCTTGACTCCCCTCTCTCTCTCTCTCTCTCTCTCTCTCTCTCTCACTCTCCTTGACCCCCCCTCTATCTCTCTCCTTGACCCCCCTCTCTCGCTCTCCTTGCCCCTCTCTCTCTCGCCATCTCTCCTTGACCCCTCTCTCTCACTCTCTCTCGTTGACCCCTCTCTCTCTCTCTCTCTCTCTCCTTGACCCTCTCTCTCTCTTTCTCCTTGACCCCCCCTGTCTCTCTCTCTCTCTCCTTGACCACCCTCTCTCTCTGTCTCTCTCTCTCCTTGACCCCCCTCTCTCTCGCTCTCCTGGCCCCCCTCTCTCGCTCTCTCTCCTTGACCCTCTCTCTCTCTCTCTCTCTCTCGCTGTCTCCTTGATCCCCTCTCTCTATCTCTCTCTCTCTCTCCTTGACCCCCCCTCTGTCTGTCTGTCTCTCTCTCTCTCCTGGACCCCCCTCTCTCTCTCGCTCTCCTTGACCGCTCCTCTCTCTCTCGCTCTCTCTCCTGGACAGCTCTCTCTCTCGCTCTCTCTGTCTGTCTGCCTGTCTCTCTCTCTGTCTCTCTTTCTCCTTGACCCCCCCTCTCTCTCTCTCGTTGACCCCACCTCTCTCTATCTCTCTCTCTCTCCCTCCTAGGCCCTCTCTCTCTCTCTCTCTCTCTCCTTGACCTCTCTCTCTCTGTCTCTCTCCCCCTCCCTCCTTGACCCCCTCTCTCTCGCTCTCCTTGCCTCCCCCTCTCTCTCTCTCTCTCCTTACCCCCCTCTCTCTCTCTCTCTCCTTACCCCCCCCTCTCTCTCTCTCTCTCTCACTCTCCTTGACCCCCCCTCTCTCTCTCTCTCCTTGACCCCCTCTCTCGCTCTCCTTGCCTCCCCCTCTCTCTCTTTCTCCTTGACTCCCCTCTCTCTCTCTCTCTCTCACTCTCCTTGACTCCCCCTCTCTCTCTCTCTCCTTGACCCCCCTCTCTCGCTCTCCTTGACCCCTCTCGCTCTCCTTGCCCCTCTCTCTCTCTCTCTCCTTGACCCTCTCTATCTCTTTCTCCTTGTCCCCCTCTCTCTCTCTCTATCTCTCTCTCTCCTTGACCACCCTCTCTCTCTCTGTCTCTCTCTCTCCTTGACCCCCCTCTCTCTCTCGCTCTCTTTGACCAACTCTCTCTCTCGTTCTCCTTGCCCCCCCCTCTCTCCCTCTCTCTCCTTGACCCCCCCTCTCTCTCTCTTAGTCTCCTTGAGCCCCTCCCTCTCTCTCTCTCCATGACCCCATTTATCTCTCTCTCTCCAACGCCCCCTCTCTCTCCTTGACACCCTCTCTCTCTCACGCTCTCCTTCACACCTCTCTCTCTCCTTGCCCCCCTCTCTCTCTGTCTCTCTCTCCATGAGTCGCTCTCTCTCTCTCTCCTTGTCCACACCCCTCTCTCTCTCTCTCTCCTTGCCCCCCTCTCTCTCTGTCTCTCTCTCCTTGAGTCGCTCTCTCTCACTCCTTCACCACCTCTCTCTCTCTCTCTCTCTCTCCTTGACCCACTCACTCTCGCTCTCCTTGATCCCCTCCCTCCCTCTCTCTCTCTCTCCTTGACCCTCTCTCTCCCCCTCTCTGTCTCTCCTTGACCCTCTCTCTCTCTCTCTCTCCTTGACCCCCCTCTCTCTCTCTCCTTGACTCCTCTCTCTCTCTCTCTCTCTCTCTCTCTCTCTCTCTCTCTCTCTCCTTGACCCCCCTCTCTCTCTCTGTCTCTCTCACCTTGACCCCCCTCTCTCGCTCTCCTTGCCCCTCTCTCTCACTCTCTCTCGTCGACCCCTCTCTCTCTCTCTCTCTCTCTGCTTGACCCCCCTCTCTCTCCTTGACCCCCCCTCTCTCTGTCTCCTTGAGCCCCTCTCTCTCTCTCTCCCTGACCCCCTTTATCTCTCTCTCTCCAAACCCCACTCTCTCCTTGACACACTCTCCCTCTCACGCTCTCCTTGACACCTCTCTCTCTCTCCTTGACCCCCTCTCTCTCTCGCTCTCCTTGACCCACCCTTTCTCTCTCTATCTCTCTCTCTCTCTGTCTCTCCTTGCCCTCCCTCTCTCTCTCTCTCCTTGCCCGCCTCTCTCTCTCTCTCTCTCCATGCCCCCACCCCCCTCTCTCTCCTTGACCCCCCCTCTCTCTCTCTCTCTCATTGACCCCCCTCTCTCTCTCCTTGACCCCCTCTCTCTCTCTCTCCTTGACCCCCTTTCTCTCTCTCTCTCTCCTTGCACCCCTTCTCCTTGCCCCCATCTCTCTTTCTCTCTCTCGCTCACTTTGCCCCGCCTCTCTCTCTCTCTCCTTGACCCTCTCTCTCTCTCGTTGAACCCCTCTGTCTCTGTCTCTCTCTCTCTCTCTTTGACTCCCCTCTCTCTCTCTCTCTCTCACTCTCCTTGACCCCCCCCCCTCTCTCTCTCCTTGACCCCCTTTCTCTCTCTCTCTCTCCTTGCACCCCTTCTCCTTGCCCCCATCTCTCTTTCTCTCTCTCGCTCACTTTGCCCCGCCTCTCTCTCTCTCTCCTTGACCCTCTCTCTCTCTCGTTGAACCCCTCTGTCTCTGTCTGTCTCTCTCTCTCCTTGACTCCCCTCTCTCTCTCTCTCTCTCGCTCTCCTTGCCCCTCTCTCTCTCTCTCCCTCTCTTTGACCCTCTCTCTCTCTTTCTCCTTGACCCCCTCTCTCTCTCTCTCTCTCTCTCTCTCCTTGACCACCTTCTCTCTCTCTGTCTCTCTCTCTCCTCGACCCCCCTCTCTCTCTCGCTCTCTTTGACCAACTCTCTCTCTCGTTCTCCTTGCCCCCCTCTCTCTCGCTCTCTCTCCTTGACCCCCCCTCTCTCTCTTAGTCTCCTTGAGCCCCTCCCTCTCTCTCTCTCCATGACCCCATTTATCTCTCTCTCTCCAACGCCCCCTCTCTCTCCTTGACACCCTCTCTCTCTCACGCTCTCCTTCACACCTCTCTCTCTCTCCTTGACCCCCTCTCTCTCTCGCTCTCCTTGACCCCTCTCTCTCTCTCGCTCTCCTTGCCCCCCTCTCGCTCTCTCTCCTTGCTCCATCTCTCTCGCTCTCTCTCCTTGACCCCTATCTCTCACTCTCTCTGTCTCTCTCCTTGACCCTCTCTCTCGCTCCCTCTCCTTGACCCCCTCTCTCTCTCTCTCCTAGACCCCCCTCTCTCTCTCTCCTTGACTCTCTATCTCCCTCTGTCTCTCCTTGACCCTCTCTCTCTCTCTCTCCTTGACCCCCTCTCTCTCGCTCTCCTTGCCACCCCCTCTCTATCTCTCTCCTTGCCCCCCTCTCTCTCACTCTCTCTCTCTCTCTCCCTCTCCTTGACACCCTCGATCTCTCTCTCCTTGACACCCCATCTCTCTCTCTCTCTCTGTCTCTCTCTCTCTCCCTGACCCACCCTCTCTCTCTCTCTCTCTCTCTCTCTCTCCTTGACACCCCTCTCTCTCTCTCGCTCTCCTTGACCAACTCTCTCTCTCTCGCTCTCCTTGCCCCCCTCTCTCTCGCTCTCCTTGTCCCCCTCTCGCTCTCCTTGCCCCTCTCTCTCTCTCTCTCTCTCACTCTCCTTGACACCCTCTTTCTCTCTCTCACGCTCTCAATGACCCCCTCTCTCTCTCTCTCTCATTGTCCCCCTCTCTCTCTCGCTCTCCTTGACCCCTCCTCTCTCTCTCTCGTTGACCCCCCCTCTCTCGTTGACCCCACCTCTCTCTCTATCTCTCTCTCTCCTTGACCTCTCTCTCTCTGTCTCTCTCTCCTTGAGTCGCTCACTCTCTCTCTCCTTGACCACCCCCCCCTCTCTCTCTCTCTCTCCTTGACCCACTCACTCTCGCTCTCCTTGATCCCCTCCCTCTCTCTCTCTCTCTCTCCTTGACCCCCCCTCTCTCTCTCTCTCCTTGACCACCCCTCTGTCTCTCTCCTTGACCACTCTCTCTCTCTCGCTCTCCTTGCCTCCCTCTCTCTCGCTCTTCTTGCCTCCCTCTCTCTCGCTCTCCTTGCACCCCTCTATCTCGCTCTCCTTGCCCCCTCTCTCTCACTCTCTCTCCCTCCCTCTCTCTCGCTCTCTCTCCTTGACCCTCTCTCTCTCTCTCTCTCTCCTTGACCCCACTCTCTCTCTCACTCTCTCTCCCTGACCTCCTTTATCTCTCTCTCTCCTTGCCCCTCTCTCTCTTTGCCCCCCTCTCTCTCCTTGCTCCCCTCTCTCTCCTTGCCCCCCTTCTCTCTCCTTGCCCCTCTCGCTCTCCTACCCACCTGTCTCTCTCTCTCTCTCTCCTTGACACCCTCTCTCTCTCGCTCTCTCCTTGATCCCCTCTCTCTCTCGCTCTCCTTGATTCCCCCCCTCTCTCTCTCCTTGACTCTCTCTCTCTCTCCTTGACCCCCCTCTGTCTGTCTCTCTGTCTCTCTCTCCTTGACACCCCTCTCTCTCTCGCTCTCTTTGACCAACTCTCTCGCTCTCTCTCCTTGACCCCCCCATCTCTCTCTCTCTTTCCTTGACCCCCCCACTCTTTCTCTCTCTCTCTCCTTGACCACCCCCTCTCTCTCTCTCTCTCTCTCCTTAACTCTCGATCTCTCTCTCTCCTTGACCCCCTCTCTCTCGCTCTCCTTGCCACCCCCTCTCTCTCTCTCCTTGACCCCCCTCTCTCTCTCTCTCTCTCTCTCCCTCTCCTTGACCGCCTCGATCTCTCTCTCCTTGACACCCCATCTCCCCCTCTCTCTCTCTCTCTCACCTTGACCCCCTTTCTCTCTCTCTCTCCTTGCCACCCCCCTCCTTGCCCCCCCATCTCTCTCTCTCTCTCACTCTCCTTGACCGCCTCGATCTCTCTCTCCTTGACACCCCATCTCCCCCTCTCTCTCTCTCTCTCACCTTGACCCCCTTTCTCTCTCTCTCTCCTTGCCCCCCTTCTCCTTGCCCCCCATCTCTCTTTCTCTCTCTCGCTCACTTTGCCCCCGCCTCTCTCTCTCTCTCCTTGACCCTCTCTCTCTCTCGTTGAACCCCTCTGTCTCTGTATCTCTCTCTCTCTCCTTGACTCGCCTCTCTCTCTCTCTCTCTCACTCTGCTTGACCCCCCCTCTCTCTCTCTCCTTGACCCCCCTCTCTCGCTCTCCTTGCCCCCCTCTCGCTCTCCTTGCCCCTCTCTCTGTCTCGATCTCTCTCCTTGACCCCACTCTCTCACTCTCTCTCGTTGACCTCTCTCTCTCTCTCTCTCTCTCTCTCTCTCTCCTTGACCCCCCTCTCTCTCTCTCTCTCTCCTTCACCACCCTCTCTCTCTGTCTCTATCTCTCCTTGACCCCGCTCTCTCTCGCTCTCCTTGCCCCCATCTCTCGCGCTCTCTCCTTGACCCTCTCTCTCTCTCTCTCTCGCTCTCCTTGCCCCCCTCTCGCTCTCCTTGCCCCTCTCTCTCTCTCGATCTCTCTCCTTGACCCCTCTCTCTCACTCTCTCTCGTTGACCCCTCTCTCTCTCTCTCTCTCTCTCTCCTTGACCCTCTCTGTCTCTTTCTCCTTGACCCCCTCTCTCTCTCTCTCTCTCTCTCTCTCTCTCCTTGACCACCCTCTCTCTCTGTCTCTCTCCCTCCTTGACCCCCCTCTCTCTCGCTGTCCTTGCCCCCCTCTCTCGCTCTCTCTCCTTGACCCTCTCTCTCTCTCTCTCTCCTTGACCCCCCTCTCTCTCTCGCTCTCTTTGACCAACTCTCTCTCTCGTTCTCCTTGCCCCCCTCTCTCTAGCTCTCTCTCCTTGACCCCCCCTCTCTCTCTCTCTGTCTCCTTGAGCCCCCCTCTCTCTCTCTCTCTCTCCCTGACCCCATTTATCTCTCTCTCTCCAACGCCCCCTCTCTCTCCTTGACACCCTCTATCTCTCACGCACTCCTTGACACCTCTCTCTCTCTCCTTCACCCTCTCTCTCTCTCGCTCTCCTTGCCCCCCTCTCGCTCTCTCTCCTTGCCCCATCTCTCTCGCTCTCTCTCCTTGACCCCCATCTCTCTCACTCTCTCTCTCTCTCCTTGACCCTCTCTCTCGCTCCCTCTCCTTGACCACCCCCACTCTCTCTCTCTCCTTGACCCGGCTCTCTCTCTCTCTCCTTGACTCTCTATCTCTCGTTGCCTCTCTCCTTGACCCTCTCTCTCTCTTTCTCTCTCTCTCTCCTTGACCCCCTCTCTCTCGCTCTCCTTGCCACCCCCTCTCTGTCTCTCTCCTTGACCCGCTGTCTCGCTCTCTCCTTGACCCCCACTCTCTCTCTCTCTCTCTCTCTCTCTCTCTATCCTTGACACCCCCTCTCTCTGTCTCGATCTCCTTGCCCCCATCTCTCTCGCTCTCCTTGCCCCTCCCTCTCTCGGTCTCCTTGCCCCTCTCTCTCTCGCTCTCTCTCCTTGACACCTCTCTCTCTCGCTCTCTCTGTCTCTCTGTCTCTCTCTCTCACTCTCCTTGACCCTCCCTCTCTCTCTCTCCCTCTCCTTGAACCCACCTCTCTCTATCTCTCTCTCTCCCTCCTTGACCCTCTCTCTCTCTCTCTCTCTCCTTGCCTCCCTCTCTCTCGCTCTTCTTGCCTCCCTCTCTATCGCTCTCCTTGCCCCTCTATCTCGCTCTCCTTGCCCCCCCTCTCGCTCGCTCTCTCTCCTTGACCCCCCTCCCTCTCTCTCTCTCCTTGACTCCCTCTCTCTCACTCTCTCTCTCTCTGTCTCTCTCTCTCTCTCTCCTTGACCACCCTCTCTCTCGCCCTCCTTGACCCCCTCTCGCTCTCGTTGCCTCTCTCTCTCTCTCTCTCTCTGCTTGACACCCCCTCTCTCTCTCTCCTTGACCCCCTCTCTCTCTCTGTCTCCTTGAGCCCCTCTCTCTCTCTCTCTCTCCCTCACCACCTTTATCTCTATCTCTCCAAACCCCCCTCTCTACTTGACACCCTCTATTTCTCTCACGCTCTCCTTGACACCTCTCTCTCTCTCCTTGACCCCCTCTCTCTCTCGCTCTCCTTGACCACCCCTTTCTCTCTCTATCTCTCTCTCTGTCTCTCCTTGCCCCCCCCTCTCTCTCCTTGCCCGCCTCTCTCTCTCTCCCTCCTTGCTCCCCACCCCCCTCTCTCTCCTTGACACCCCCCTCTCTCTCTCTCATTGACCCCCTCTCTCTCTCTCTCCTTGACCCCCTTTCCCTCTCTCTCTCCTTGCCCCCCCTTCTCCTTGCCCCCCATCTCTCTTTCTCTCTCTCGCTCACTTTGCCCCCGCCTCTCTCTCTCTCTCTCCTTGACCCTCTCTCTATCTCTCGTTGAACCCCTCTGTCTCTGTCTCTCTCTCTCTCTCCTTGACTCCCCCCTCTCTCACTCTCTCTCTCTCTCTCACTCTCCTTGACCCCCCCTCTCTGTCTCTCTCTCCTTGACCCCTCTCTCTCGCTCTCCTTGCCCCCCTCTCTCTCGCTCTCTCTCCTTGACCCCCCCTCTCTCTCTCTCTGTCTCCTTGAGCCCCTCTCTCTCTCTCTCTCCCTGACCCCATTTATCTCTCTCTCTCCAAACCCCCTCTCTCTCCTTGACACCCTCTCTCTCTCACGCTCTCCTTCACACCTCTCTCTCTCTCCTTCACCCCCTCTCTCTCTCTCTCTCCTTGACCTCTCTCTCTCTCTCTCTCTCTCTCTCTCCCCCTCCCTCCTTGACCCCCTCTTTCTCGCTTTCCTTGCCTGCCCCTCTCTCCCTCTCTACTTACCCCCCCTCTCTCTCTCTCCTTACCCCCCCTCTCTCTCTCTCTCTTTCTCTCTCTCTCTCTCCCTCTCTCATTGCCCCCTTCTCTCTCTGTCTCTCTCCTTGACTCGCTCTCTCTCTCTCTCCTTGATCCCCTCACTCTCGCTCTCCTTGATCCCCTCCCTCCCTCTCTCTCTCTCTCGCTCTCCTTGACCCTCTTCCCCCCCTCTCTCTCTCTCTCTCTCCTTGACCCCTTCTCTCTCTCTCTCTCTCCTTGACCACCCCTCTCTCTCTCTCTCTCTCCTTGACCCGCTCTCTCTCTATCTCTCTCTCCTTGACCCCCCTCTCTCTCTCTGTCTCCTTGAGCCCCTCTCTCTCTCTCTCTCCCTGACCCCCTTTATCTCTCTCTCTCCAAACCCCCCTCTCTCCTTGACACCCACTCTCTCTCTCACGCTCTCCTTGACACATCTCTCTCTCTCCTTGACCCCTCTCTCTCTCGCTCTCCTTGACCCCCCCTTTCTCTCTCTCTCTCTCTCTCTGTCTCTCCTTGCCCCCCCCTCTCTCTCTCTTCTTGCCCGTCACTCTCTCTCTCTCCTTGCCCCCCACCCCCCTCTCTCTCCTTGACCCCCTCTCTCTCTCTCTCTCTCATTGACCCCCTCTCTCTCTCTCCTTGACCCCCATCTCTCTCTCTCTCTCCTTGACCCCCTTTCTCTCTCTCTCTCCTTGCCCCCCTTTCTCCTTGCCCCCCACCTCTCTTTCTCTCTCTCGCTCACTTTGCCCCCGCCTCTCTCTCTCTCTCCTTGACCCTCTCTCTCTCTCGTTGAACCCCTCTGTCTCTGTCTCTCTCTCTCTCTCTCCTTGACTCCCCTCTCTCTCTCTCTCTCTCTCTCTCACTCTCCTTGACCCCCCCTCTCTCTCTCCTTGACCCCGCTCTCTCGCTCTCCTTGCCCCCCTCTCGCTCTCCTTGCCCCTCTCTCTCGCTCTCTCTCCTTGACCCCTCTCTCTCACTCTCTCTCGTTGACCCCACTCTCTCTCTCTCTCTCTCCTTGAACCTCTCTCTCTCTTTCTCCTTGACCCCCCCCTCTCTCTCTCTCTCTCCTTGACCACCCGCTCTCTCTGTCTCTCTCTCTCTCTCTCCTTGATTCCCCTCTCTCTCGCTCTCCTTGCCCCCCCTTTCTCTCTCTCTCCTTGACCCTCTCTCTCTCTCTCGCTCTCTCCTTGATCCCCTCTCTCTCTCTCTCTCGCTCTCTCCTTGACCCCCCCTCTGTCTGTCTCTCTCTCTCTCTCTCCTTGACCCCCCTCTCTCTCTCGCTCTCTTTGACCAACTCTCTCTCTCGTTCTCCTTGCCCCCCTCTCTCTCTCTCTCTCTCCCTGACCCCATTTATCTCTCTCTCTCCAACCCCCCCTCTCTCTCTTTGACTCCCTCTCTCTCTCACGCTCTCCTTGACACCTCTCTCTGTATCCTTCACCCCCTCTCTCTCTCGCTCTCCTTGACCCCTCTCTCTCTCTCGCTCTCCTTGCCCCCCTCTCGCTCTCTCTCCTTGCCCCATCTCTCTCGCTCATCTCCTTAACCCCCATCTCTCTCACTCTCTCTCTCTCTCCTTGACACTCTCTCTCGCTCCCTCTCCTTGACCCCCCCCTCTCTCTCTCTCCTTGACACGGCTCTCTCTCTCTCTCTCCTTGACTCTCTATCTCTCTCTGTCTCTCCTTGACCCTCTCTCTCTCTCTCTCTCTCTCTCCTTGACCCCCTCTCTCTCGCTCTCCTTGCCCCTGCCTCTCTCGGTCTCCTTGCCCCTCTCTCTCTCGCTCTCTCTCCATGACACCTCTCTCTCTCGTTCTCTCTGTCTCTCTCTCTCTCTCTCTCTCTCTCCTTGACCCTCCCTCTCTCTCTCTCTCTCCTTGAACCCACCTCTCTCTATCTCTTTCTCTCCCTCCTTGACCCTCTCCCTCTCTCTCTCTCTCCTTGACCTCTCTCTCTCTCTCCCCCTCCCTCCTTGACCCCCTCTCTCTCACTCTGCTTGCCTCCCCCCTCTCTCTCTCTCCTTACCCCCTCTCTCTCTCTCTTTTTTTCTCTCTCTCTTTCTCCCTCTCTCCTTGCCCCCCCTCTCTCTCTCATTGACTCGCTCTCTCTCTCTCTTTCTCCCCGTCACTCTCGCTCTCCTTGAAACCCTCCCTCCCTCTCTCTCTCTCTCGCTCTCCTAGACCCTCTCTCCCCCCCTCTCTCTCTCTCTCTCCTTGACCCCCCTCTCTCTCTCTCTCTCCTTGACCCCCCCCGCTCTCTCTCTCTCCTTGTCCCGCTCTCTCTCTCACTCTCCTTGATCCCCTCTCTCTCTCACTCTCCTTGACCACTCTCTCTCTCGCTCTCCTTGCCTCCCTCTCTCTCGCTCTTCTTGCCTCCCTCTCTCTCGCTCTCCTTGACCCCCTCTATCTCGCTCTCCTTGCCCCCCTCTCGCTCGTTCTCTCTCCTTGACTCCCCCTCTCTCTCTCTCCTTGAACCCCTCTCTCTCACTCTCTCTCTCTCTCTGTCTCCTTGACCCCCCTCTCTCTCTCTCTCTCTCCTTGACCCCCTCTCTCTCTCTCTCCTTGACCCGCTCTCTCGCTCTCTCCTTGACCCCACCTCTCTCTCTCTCTCTCTCTCTCCTTGACCCCCCTCTCTCTCTCTCCTTGAACCCACCTCTCTCTATCTCTCTCTCTCCCTCCTTGACCCTCTCTCTCTCTCTCTCTCCCCCTCCCTCCTTGACCCCCTCTCGCTCTCCTTGCCCCTCTCTCTGTCTCGATCTCTCTCCTTGACCCCACTCTCTCACTCTCTCTCGTTGACCTCTCTCTCTCTCTCTCTCTCTCTCTCTCCTTGACCCTCTCTGTGTCTTTCTCCTTGACCCCCCTCTCTCTCTCTCTCTCTCCTTCACCACCCTCTCTCTCTGTCTCTATCTCTCCTTGACCCCGCTCTCTCTCGCTCTCCTTGCCCCCATCTCTCGCGCTCTCTCCTTGACCCTCTCTCTCTCTCTCTCTCGCTCTCCTTGCCCCCCTCTCGCTCTCCTTGCCCCTCTCTCTCTCTCGATCTCTCTCCTTGACCCCTCTCTCTCACTCTCTCTCGTTGACCCCTCTCTCTCTCTCTCTCTCTCTCTCCTTGACCCTCTCTGTCTCTTTCTCCTTGACCCCCTCTCTCTCTCTCTCTCTCTCTCTCTCTCTCCTTGACCACCCTCTCTCTCTGTCTCTCTCCCTCCTTGACCCCCCTCTCTCTCGCTGTCCTTGCCCCCCTCTCTCGCTCTCTCTCCTTGACCCTCTCTCTCTCTCTCTCTCTCCTTGACCCCCCTCTCTCTCTCGCTCTCTTTGACCAACTCTCTCTCTCGTTCTCCTTGCCCCCCTCTCTCTAGCTCTCTCTCCTTGACCCCCCCTCTCTCTCTCTCTGTCTCCTTGAGCCCCCCTCTCTCTCTCTCTCTCTCCCTGACCCCATTTATCTCTCTCTCTCCAACGCCCCCTCTCTCTCCTTGACACCCTCTATCTCTCACGCACTCCTTGACACCTCTCTCTCTCTCCTTCACCCTCTCTCTCTCTCGCTCTCCTTGCCCCCCTCTCGCTCTCTCTCCTTGCCCCATCTCTCTCGCTCTCTCTCCTTGACCCCCATCTCTCTCACTCTCTCTCTCTCTCCTTGACCCTCTCTCTCGCTCCCTCTCCTTGACCACCCCCACTCTCTCTCTCTCCTTGACCCGGCTCTCTCTCTCTCTCCTTGACTCTCTATCTCTCGTTGCCTCTCTCCTTGACCCTCTCTCTCTCTTTCTCTCTCTCTCTCCTTGACCCCCTCTCTCTCGCTCTCCTTGCCACCCCCTCTCTGTCTCTCTCCTTGACCCGCTGTCTCGCTCTCTCCTTGACCCCCACTCTCTCTCTCTCTCTCTCTCTCTCTATCCTTGACACCCCCTCTCTCTGTCTCGATCTCCTTGCCCCCATCTCTCTCGCTCTCCTTGCCCCTCCCTCTCTCGGTCTCCTTGCCCCTCTCTCTCTCGCTCTCTCTCCTTGACACCTCTCTCTCTCGCTCTCTCTGTCTCTCTGTCTCTCTCTCTCACTCTCCTTGACCCTCCCTCTCTCTCTCTCCCTCTCCTTGAACCCACCTCTCTCTATCTCTCTCTCTCCCTCCTTGACCCTCTCTCTCTCTCTCTCTCTCCTTGCCTCCCTCTCTCTCGCTCTTCTTGCCTCCCTCTCTATCGCTCTCCTTGCCCCTCTATCTCGCTCTCCTTGCCCCCCCTCTCGCTCGCTCTCTCTCCTTGACCCCCCTCCCTCTCTCTCTCTCCTTGACTCCCTCTCTCTCACTCTCTCTCTCTCTGTCTCTCTCTCTCTCTCTCCTTGACCACCCTCTCTCTCGCCCTCCTTGACCCCCTCTCGCTCTCGTTGCCTCTCTCTCTCTCTCTCTCTCTGCTTGACACCCCCTCTCTCTCTCTCCTTGACCCCCTCTCTCTCTCTGTCTCCTTGAGCCCCTCTCTCTCTCTCTCTCTCCCTCACCACCTTTATCTCTATCTCTCCAAACCCCCCTCTCTACTTGACACCCTCTATTTCTCTCACGCTCTCCTTGACACCTCTCTCTCTCTCCTTGACCCCCCCTCTCTCTCGCTCTCCTTGACCACCCCTTTCTCTCTCTATCTCTCTCTCTGTCTCTCCTTGCCCCCCCTCTCTCTCCTTGCCCGCCTCTCTCTCTCTCCCTCCTTGCTCCCCACCCCCCTCTCTCTCCTTGACACCCCCCTCTCTCTCTCTCATTGACCCCCTCTCTCTCTCTCTCCTTGACCCCCTTTCTCTCTCTCTCTCCTTGCCCCCCCTTCTCCTTGCCCCCCATCTCTCTTTCTCTCTCTCGCTCACTTTGCCCCCGCCTCTCTCTCTCTCTCTCCTTGACCCTCTCTCTATCTCTCGTTGAACCCCTCTGTCTCTGTCTCTCTCTCTCTCTCCTTGACTCCCCCCTCTCTCACTCTCTCTCTCTCTCTCACTCTCCTTGACCCCCCCTCTCTGTCTCTCTCTCCTTGACCCCTCTCTCTCGCTCTCCTTGCCCCCCTCTCTCTCGCTCTCTCTCCTTGACCCCCCCTCTCTCTCTCTCTGTCTCCTTGAGCCCCTCTCTCTCTCTCTCTCCCTGACCCCATTTATCTCTCTCTCTCCAAACCCCCTCTCTCTCCTTGACACCCTCTCTCTCTCACGCTCTCCTTCACACCTCTCTCTCTCTCCTTCACCCCCTCTCTCTCTCTCTCTCCTTGACCTCTCTCTCTCTCTCTCTCTCTCTCTCCCCCTCCCTCCTTGACCCCCTCTTTCTCGCTTTCCTTGCCTGCCCCTCTCTCCCTCTCTACTTACCCCCCCTCTCTCTCTCTCCTTACCCCCCCTCTCTCTCTCTCTCTTTCTCTCTCTCTCTCTCCCTCTCTCATTGCCCCCTTCTCTCTCTGTCTCTCTCCTTGACTCGCTCTCTCTCTCTCTCCTTGATCCCCTCACTCTCGCTCTCCTTGATCCCCTCCCTCCCTCTCTCTCTCTCTCGCTCTCCTTGACCCTCTTCCCCCCCTCTCTCTCTCTCTCTCTCCTTGACCCCTTCTCTCTCTCTCTCTCTCCTTGACCACCCCTCTCTCTCTCTCTCTCTCCTTGACCCGCTCTCTCTCTATCTCTCTCTCCTTGACCCCCCTCTCTCTCTCTGTCTCCTTGAGCCCCTCTCTCTCTCTCTCTCCCTGACCCCCTTTATCTCTCTCTCTCCAAACCCCCCTCTCTCCTTGACACCCACTCTCTCTCTCACGCTCTCCTTGACACATCTCTCTCTCTCCTTGACCCCTCTCTCTCTCGCTCTCCTTGACCCCCCCTTTCTCTCTCTCTCTCTCTCTCTGTCTCTCCTTGCCCCCCCCTCTCTCTCTCTTCTTGCCCGTCACTCTCTCTCTCTCCTTGCCCCCCACCCCCCTCTCTCTCCTTGACCCCCTCTCTCTCTCTCTCTCTCATTGACCCCCTCTCTCTCTCTCCTTGACCCCCATCTCTCTCTCTCTCTCCTTGACCCCCTTTCTCTCTCTCTCTCCTTGCCCCCCTTTCTCCTTGCCCCCCACCTCTCTTTCTCTCTCTCGCTCACTTTGCCCCCGCCTCTCTCTCTCTCTCCTTGACCCTCTCTCTCTCTCGTTGAACCCCTCTGTCTCTGTCTCTCTCTCTCTCTCTCCTTGACTCCCCTCTCTCTCTCTCTCTCTCTCTCTCACTCTCCTTGACCCCCCCTCTCTCTCTCCTTGACCCCGCTCTCTCGCTCTCCTTGCCCCCCTCTCGCTCTCCTTGCCCCTCTCTCTCGCTCTCTCTCCTTGACCCCTCTCTCTCACTCTCTCTCGTTGACCCCACTCTCTCTCTCTCTCTCTCCTTGAACCTCTCTCTCTCTTTCTCCTTGACCCCCCCCTCTCTCTCTCTCTCTCCTTGACCACCCGCTCTCTCTGTCTCTCTCTCTCTCTCTCCTTGATTCCCCTCTCTCTCGCTCTCCTTGCCCCCCCTTTCTCTCTCTCTCCTTGACCCTCTCTCTCTCTCTCGCTCTCTCCTTGATCCCCTCTCTCTCTCTCTCTCGCTCTCTCCTTGACCCCCCCTCTGTCTGTCTCTCTCTCTCTCTCTCCTTGACCCCCCTCTCTCTCTCGCTGTCTTTGACCAACTCTCTCTCTCGTTCTCCTTGCCCCCCTCTCTCTCGCTCTCTCTCCTTGACCCCCCCTCTCTCTATCTCTGTCTCCTTGAGCCCCTCTCTCTCTCTCTCTCTCCCTGACCCCATTTATCTCTCTCTCTCCAACCCCCCCTCTCTCTCTTTGACTCCCTCTCTCTCTCACGCTCTCCTTGACACCTCTCTCTGTATCCTTCACCCCCTCTCTCTCTCGCTCTCCTTGACCCCTCTCTCTCTCTCGCTCTCCTTGCCCCCCTCTCGCTCTCTCTCCTTGCCCCATCTCTCTCGCTCATCTCCTTAACCCCCATCTCTCTCACTCTCTCTCTCTCTCCTTGACCCTCTCTCTCGCTCCCTCTCCTTGACCCCCCCCTCTCTCTCTCTCCTTGACACGGCTCTCTCTCTCTCTCTCCTTGACTCTCTATCTCTCTCTGTCTCTCCTTGACCCTCTCTCTCTCTCTCTCTCTCTCTCCTTGACCCCCTCTCTCTCGCTCTCCTTGCCCCTCCCTCTCTCGGTCTCCTTGCCCCTCTCTCTCTCGCTCTCTCTCCATGACACCTCTCTCTCTCGTTCTCTCTGTCTCTCTCTCTCTCTCTCCTTGACCCTCCCTCCCTCTCTCTCTCTCCTTGAACCCACCTCTCTCTATCTCTTTCTCTCCCTCCTTGACCCTCTCCCTCTCTCTCTCTCTCTCCTTGACCTCTCTCTCTCTCTCCCCCTCCCTCCTTGACCCCCTCTCTCTCACTCTGCTTGCCTCCCCCCTCTCTCTCTCTCCTTACCCCCTCTCTCTCTCTCTTTCTTTCTCTCTCTCTCTCCCTCTCTCCTTGACCCCCCCTCTCTCTCTCTCTCTCATTTACTCGCTCTCTCTCTCTCTCTTTCTCCCCGTCACTCTCGCTCTCCTTGAAACCCTCCCTCCCTCTCTCTCTCTCTCGCTCTCCTAGACCGTCTCCCCCCCTCTCTCTCTCTCTCTCTCTCTCATTGACTCCCCCTCTCTCTCTCTCTCCTTGACCCCCCCCCGCTCTCTCTCTCTCCTTGTCCCGCTCTCTCTCTCACTCTCCTTGATCCCCTCTCTCTCTCTCACTCTCCTTGACCACTCTCTCTCTCGCTCTCCTTGCCTCCCTCTCTCTCGCTCTTCTTGCCTTCCTCTCTCTCGCTCTCCTTGCCCCCCTCTATCTCGCTCTCCTTGCCCCCCTCTCGCTCTCTCTCTCTCCTTGACGCCCGCCCTATCTCTCTCTCTCTCCTTGAACCCCTCTCTCTCACTCTCTCTCTCTCTCTCTGTCTCCTTGACCCTCTCTCTCTCTCTCTCTCTCTCCTTGACCCCCTCTCTCTCTCTCTCTCTCCTTGACGCCCCCCCTCTCTCTCTCTCTCCTTGAACCCCTCTCTCTCACTCTCTCTCTCTCTCTCTCTCTGTTTCCTTGACCCCCCTCTCTCTCTCTCTCTCTTTGACACCCTCTCTCTCTCTCTCTCCTTGACCCGCTCTCTCGCTCTCTCCTTGACCCCACCTCTCTCTCTCTCTCTCTCTCTCTATATCCTTGACCCCCCCCTCTCTCTCTCTCGATCTTCTTGCCCCCCTCTATCTCGCTCTCCTTGCCCCTCCCTCTCTCGGTCTCCTTGCCCCTCTCTCTCTCGCTCTCTCTCCTTGACACCTCTCTCTCTCTCTGTCTCTCTCTCTCTATCTCTCTCCTTGACTCCCCCTCTCTCTCTCTCTCTCCTTGAACCCACCTCTCTCTATCTCTCTCTCTCCCTCCTTGACCCTCCCTCTCTCTCTCTCTCCTTGACCTCTCTCTCTCTCTCTCTCTCCCCCTCCCTCCTTGACCCCCTCTTTCTCACTTTCCTTGCCTGCCCCCCTCTCTCTCTCTCTCTACTTACCCCCTCTCTCTATCTCTCCTTACCCCCCCTCTCTCTCTCTCTTTCTCTCTCTCTCTCTCCCTCTCTCATTGCCCCCTTCTCTCTCTGTCTCTCTCCTTGACTCGCTCTCTCTCTCTCTCCTTGATCCCCTCACTCTCGCACTCCTTGATCCCCTCCCTCCCTCTCTCTCTCTCTCGCTCTCCTTGACCCTCTTTCCCCCCTCTCTCTCTCTCTCTCTCCTTGACCCCTTCTCTCTCTCTCTCTCTCCTTGACCCCCCCCTCTCTCTCTCTCTCCTTGACCCGCGCTCTCTCTACCTCTCTCTCCTTGACCCCCCCTCTCTCTCTCTGTCTCCTTGAGCCCCTCTCTCTCTCTCTCTCCCTGACCCCCTTTATCTCTCTCTCTCCAAACCCCCCTCTCTCCTTGAAACCCACTCTCTCTCTCACGCTCTCCTTGACACCTCTCTCTCTCTCCTTGACCCCTCTCTCTCTCGCTCTCCTTGACACCCCCTTTCTCTCTCTCTCTCTCTCTCTCTGTCTCTCCTTGCCCCCCTCTCTCTCTCTCTTCTTGCCCGTCTCTCTCTCTCTCCTTGACCCCCACCCCCCTCTCTCTCCTTGACCCCCTCTCTCTCTCTCTCTCTCTCTCATTGACCCCCTCTCTCTCTCCTTGACCCCCATCTCTCTCTCTCTCTCCTTGACCCACTTTCTCTCTCTCTCTCCTTGCCCCCCTTTCTTCTTGCCCCCCATCTCTCTTTCTCTCTCTCGCTCACTTTGCCCCCGCCTCTCTCTCTCTCTCCTTGACCCTCTCTCTCTCTCGTTGAACCCCTCTGTCTCTGTCTCTCTCTCTCTCCTTGACTCCCCTCTCTCTCTCTCTCTCTCTCTCACTCTCCTTGACCCCCCCTCTCTCTCTCCTTGACCCCGCTCTCTCGCTCTCCTTGCCCCCCTCTCGCTCTCCTTGCCCCTCTCTCTCTCTCGCTCTCTCTCCTTGACCCCTCTCTCTCACTCTCTCTCGTTGACCCCACTCTCTCGCTCTCTCTCTCTCTCTCTCCTTGAACCTCTCTCTCTCTTTCTCCTTGACCCCCCTCTCTCTCTCTCTCTCTCTCCTTGACCACCCGCTCTCTCTGTCTCTCTCTCTCTCCTTGATTCCCCTCTCTCTCGTTCTCCTTGCCCCCCTCTCTCGCTCTCTCTCCTTGACCCTCTCTCTCTCTCTCGCTCTCTCCTTGATCCCCTCTCTCTCTCTCTCTCTCGCTCTCTCCTTGACCCCCCTCTGTCTGTCTCTCTCTCTCTCTCTCTCTCCTTGACCCCCCCCTCTCTCTCGCTCTCTTTGACCAACTCTCTCTCTCGTTCTCCTTGCCCCCCTCTCTCTCGCTCTCTCTCCTTGACCCCCCCTCTCTCTATCTCTGTCTCCTTGAGCCCCTCTCTCTCTCTCTCTCTCTCCCTGACCCCATTTATCTCTCTCTCTCCAACCCCCCCTCACTCTCCTTGACTCCCCCCTCTCTCTCCTTGACCCCGCTCTCTCGCTCTCCTTGCCCCCCTCTCGCTCTCCTTGCCCCTCTCTCTCTCTCGCTCTCTCTCCTTGACCCCTCTCTCTCACTCTCTCTCGTTGACCCCTCTCTCTCTCTCTCTCTCTCTCTCTCTCCTTGACCCTCTCTCTCTCTTTCTCCTTGACCCCCCTCTCTCTCTCTCTCTCTCTCCTTGACCACCCTCTCTCTCTGTCTCTCTCTCTCCTTGATTCCCCTCTCTCTCGCTCTCCTTGCCCCCTCTCTCGCTCTCTCTCCTTGACCCTCTCTCTCTCTCTCGCTCTCTCCTTGATCCCCTCTCTCTCTCTCGCTCTCTCCTTGACCCCCCCTCTGTCTGTCTCTCTCTCTCTCTCTCTCTCCTTGACCCCCCTCTCTCTCTCGCTCTCTTTGACCAACTCTCTCTCTCGTTCTCCTTGACCACCTCTCTCTCGCTCTCTCTCCTTGACCCCCCCTCTCTCTCTCTCTGTCTCCTTGAGCCCCTCTCTCTCTCTCTCTCTCCCTGACCCCATTTATCTCTCTCTCTCTCCAACCCCCCCTCTCTCTCCTTGACACCCTCTCTCTCTCACGCTCTCCTTGACACCTCTCTCTCTCTCTCGCTCTCCTTGCCCCCCTCTCGCTCTCTCTCCTTGCCCCATCTCTCTCGCTCTCTCTCCTTAACCCGCATCTCTCTCACTCTCTCTCTCTCTCCTTGACCCTCTCTCTCGCTCCCTCTAATTGACCCCCCCTCTCTCTCTCTCTCCTTGACCCGGCTCTCTCTCTCTCTCTCCTTGACTCTCTATCTCTCTCTGTCTCTCCTTGACCCTCTCTCTCTCTCTCTCTCTCTCTCTCCTGGACCCCCTCTCTCTCGCTCTCCTTGCCCCTCCCTCTCTCGGTCTCCTTGCCCCTCTCTCTCTCGCTCTCTCTCCTTGACACCTCTCTCTCTCGTTCTCTCTATCTCTCTCTCTCCCTCCTTGACCCTCTCTCTCTCTCTCTCTCTCCTTGACCTCTCTCTCTCTCTCCCCCTCCCTCCTTGACCCCCTCTCTCTCACTCTGCTTGCCTCCCCCCTCTCTCTCTCTCCTTACCCCCTCTCTCTCTCTCTCTCTTTCTTTCTCTCTCTCTCTCTCCCTCTCTCCTTGCCCCCCTCTCTCTCTGTCTCTCTCTCATTGACTCGCTCTCTCTCTCTCTCCTTCACCCCCTCACTCTCGCTCTCCTTGAAACCCTCCCTCCCTCTCTCTCTCTCTCGCTCTCCTAGACCCTCTCTCCCCCCCTCTCTCTCTCTCCTTGACCCCCCCTCTCTCTCTCTCTCTCCTTGACCCCCCCGCCCTCTCTCTCCTTGTCCCGCTCTCTCTCTCACTCTCCTTGACCACTCTCTCTCTCGCTCTCCTTGCCTTCCTCTCTCTCGCTCTTCTTGCCTCCCTCTCTCTCGCTCTCCTTGCCCCCCTCTATCTCGCTCTCCTTGCCCCCCTCTCGCTCGTTCTCTCTCCTTAACCCCCCCCTCTCTCTCTCTCTCCTTCAACCCCTCTCTCTCACTCTCTCTCTCTCTCTCTCTCTCTGTCTCCTTGACCCCCCTCTATCTCTCTCTCTCTCCTTGACCCCCTCTCTCTCTCTCTCTCCTTGACCCGCTCTGTCGCTCTCTCCTTGACCCCAAATCTCTCTCTCTCTCTCTCCTTGACCCCCCCTCTCTCTCTCTCTCTCCTTGAACCCACCTCTCTCTATCTCTCTCTCTCCTTCCTTGACCCTCTCTCTCTCTCTCTCTCCCCCTCCCTCCTTGACCCCCTCTCTCTCGCTCTCCTTGCCTCCCCCCACTCTCTCTCTCTCCTTACCCCCTCTCTCTCTCTCTCCTTAACCCCCCTCTCTCTCTCTCTTTCTCTCTCTCTCTCTCCCTCTCTCATTGCCCCCTTCTCTCTCTGTCTCTCTCTCCTTGACTCGCTCTCTCTCTCTCTCCTGATCCCCTCACTCTCGATCTCCTTGATCCCCTCCCTCCCTCTCTCTCTCTCTCGCTCTCCTTGACCCTCTCTCCCCCCTCTCTCTCTCTCTCTCTCCTTGACCCCTTCTCTCTCTCTCTCTCTCCTTGACCCCCCTCTCTCTCTCTCTCTCTCCTTGACCCGCTCTCTCTCTCTCTCTCTCCTTGATCCCCTCTCTCTCTCACTCTCCTTGACTACTCTCTCTCTCGCTCTCCTTGCCCCTCTATCTCGCTCTCCTTGCCCCCTCTCGCTCGCTCTCTCTCCTTGACCCCCCTCTCTCTCCCTCTCTCCTTGACCCCCCTCTCTCCCGCCCTCCTTGCCCCCCTCTCGCTCTCCTTGCCTCTCTCTCTCTCTCTGTCTCTGCTTGACCCCCCCTCTCTCTCTCCTTGACCCCCCCTCTCTCTCTCTGTCTCCTTGAGCCCCTCTCTCTCTCTCTCTCTCCCTGACCCCCTTTATCTCTCTCTCTCCAAACCCCCCTCTCTCCTTGACACCCTCTCTCTCTCACGCTCTCCTTGACACCTCTCTCTCCTTGACCCCCCCTCTCTCTCGCTCTCCTTGAACCCCCCTTTCTCTCTCTATCTCTCTCTCTCTCTGTCTCTCCTTGCCCTCCCTCTCTCTCTCCTTGCCCGCCTCTCTCTCTCTCTCTCTCCTTGCCCCCCCACCCCCTCTTTCTCCTTGACCCCCCCCCCTCTCTCTCTCTCCTTGACCCCCCTCTCTCTCTCTCTCCTTGACCACCTCTCTCTCTCTCTCCTTGCCCCCCCTTCTCCTTGCCCCCCATCTCTCTTTCTCTCTCTCGCTCACTTTGCCTCCCCCTCTCTCTCTCTCTCCTTACCCCCTCTCTCTCCTTACCCCCTCTCTCTCCTTACCCCCTCTCTCTCTCTTTCTTTCTCTCTCTCTCTCTCCCTCTCTCCTTGCCCCCCTCTCTCTCTGTCTCTCTCTCATTGACTCGCTCTCTCTCTCTCTCCTTCACCCCTCACTCTCGCTCTCCTTGAAACCCTCCCTCCCTCTCTCTCTCTCTCGCTCTCCTAGACCCTCTCTCCCCCCCTCTCACTCTCTCCTTGACCCCCCCTCTCTCTCTCTCTCTCCTTGACCCCCCCCGCCCTCTCTCTCCTTGTCCCGCTCTCTCTCTCACTCTCCTTGACCACTCTCTCTCTCGCTCTCCTTGCCTTCCTCTCTCTCGCTCTTCTTGCCTCCCTCTCTCTCGCTCTCCTTGCCCCCCTCTATCTCGCTCTCCTTGCCCCCCCTCTCGCTCGTTCTCTCTCTTAACCCCCCCCTCTCTCTCTCTCTCCTTCAACCCCTCTCTCTCACTCTCTCTCTCCTCTCTCTCTCTCTGTCTCCTTGACCCCCCTCTATCTCTCTCTCTCTCCTTGACCCCCTCTCTCTCTCTCTCTCCTTGACCGCTCTGTCGCTCTCTCCTTGACCCCAAATCTCTCTCTCTCTCTCTCCTTGACCCCCTCTCTCTCTCTCTCTCCTTGAACCCACCTCTCTCTATCTCTCTCTCTCCTTCTGACCCTCTCTCTCTCTCTCTCTCCCCTCCCTCCTTGACCCCTCTCTCTCGCTCTCCTTACCCCCTCTCTCTCTCTCTCTCCTTAACCCCCCTCTCTCTCTCTCTTTCTCTCTCTCTCTCCCTCTCTCATTGCCCCCTTCTCTCTCTGTCTCTCTCTCCTTGACTCGCTCTCTCTCTCTCTCCTGATCCCCTCACTCTCGATCTCCTTGATCCCCTCCCACCCTCTCTCTCTCTCTCGCTCTCCTTGACCCTCTCTCCCCCTCTCTCTCTCTCTCTCTCCTTGACCCCTTCTCTCTCTCTCTCTCTCCTTGACCCGCTCTCTCTCTCTCTCTCTCCTTGCCTCCCTCTCTCTCTCACTCTCCTTGACTACTCTCTCTCTCGCTCTCCTTGCCCCTCTATCTCGCTCCTCCTTGCCCCCTCTCGCTCGCTCTCTCTCCTTGACCCCCCTCTCTCTCCCTCTCTCCTTGACCCCCCTCTCTCCCGCCCTCCTTGCCCCCCTCTCGCTCTCCTTGCCTCTCTCTCTCTCTCTCTCTCTCTGCTTGACCCCCCCTCTCTCTCTCCTTGACCCCCCCTCTCTCTCTCTGTCTCCTTGAGCCCCTCTCTCTCTCTCTCTCTCCCTGACCCCCTTTATCTCTCTCTCTCCAAACCCCCCTCTCTCCTTGACACCCACTCTCTCTCACGCTCTCCTTGACACCTCTCTCTCCTTGACCCCCCCTCTCTCTCGCTCTCCTTGACCCCCCCTTTCTCTCTATCTCTCTCTCTCTCTGTCTCTCTTGCCCTCCCTCTCTCTCTCCTTGCCCGCCTCTCTCTCTCTCTCTCTCCTTGCCCCCCCACCCCTCTTTCTCCTTGACCCCACCCCCTCTCTCTCTCTCTCCTTGACCCCCTCTCTCTCTCTCTCCTTGACCACCTCTCTCTCTCTCTCCTTGCCCCCCCTTCTCCTTGCCCCCCATCTCTCTTTCTCTCTCTCGCTCACTTTGCCCCCCCCTCTCTCTCTCTCTCTCCTTGACCCTCTCTCTCTCTCGTTGAACCCCTCTGTCTCTCTCTCTCTCTCTCTCTCCTTGACTCCCCTCTCTCTCTCTCTCTCTCTCTCTCACTCTCCTTGACCCCCCCGCTCTCTCTCCTTGACACCCCTCTCTCGCTCTCCTTGCCCCCCTCGCTCTCCTTGCCCCTCTCTCTCTCGCTCTCTCTCCTTGACCCCTCTCTCTCACTCTCTCTCGTTGACCCCTCTCTCTATCTCTCTCTCTCTCTCTCTCTCTCCTTGACCCTCTCTCTCTCTTTCTCCTTAACCCCCTCTCTCTCTTCTCTCTCCTCCTTGGACCACCCTCTCTCTCTGTCTCTCTCTCCTTGACCCCCTCTCTCTCGCTCTCCTTGCCCCCCTCTCTCGCTCTCTCTCCTTGACCCTCTCTCTCTCTCGCTGTCTCCTTGATCCCCTCTCTCTCTCTCCTCTCTCTCCTTGACCCCCCTCTCTCTGTCTCTGTCTCCTTGAGCCCCTCTCTCTCTCTCTCTCTCCCTGACCCCATTTATCTCTCTCTCTCTCCAACGCCCCCTCTCTCTCCTTGACACCCTCTCTCTCTCACGCTCTCCTTCACACCTCTCTCTCTCCTTGACCCCCTCTCTCTCTCGCTCTCTTGACCCCCCTCTCTCTCTCGCTCTCCTTGCCCCACCTCTCGCTCTCTCTCACTTGCCCCATCTCTCTCGCTCTCACTCATTGACCCCCATCGCTCACTCTCTCTCTCTCCTTGACACTCTCTCTCTCGCTCCCTCTCCTTGACCCCCCTCTCTCTCTCTCTCCTTGTCCCCCCCCCTCTCTCTCTCTCTCCTTGACTCTCTCTCTCTCTCTCTCCTTGACCCCCTCTCTCCTCCTTGACACCCTCTCTCTCTCACGCTCTCCTTCACACCTCTCTCTCTCCTTGACCCCCTCTCTCTCTCGCTCTCCTTGACCCCTCTCTCTCTCTCGCTCTCTTGCCCCACCTCTCGCTCTCATCTCCTTGCCCCATCTCTCTCGCTCTCACTCATTGACCCCCATCGCTCACTCTCTCTCTCTCTCCTTGGACACTCTCTCTCTCGCTCCCTCTCCTTGAACCCCCCTCTCTCTCTCTCCTTCTCCCCCCCTCTCTCTCTCCTTGACTCTCTCTCTCTCTCTCACTCTCCTTGACCCCCTCTCTCTCCCTCTCCTTGACCCCCTCGATCTCTCTCTCCTTGACACCCCATCTCTCTCTCTCTCTCTCTCCCTGACCCTCTCTCTCTCTCTCTCTCTCTCTCTCTCTCCTTGACACCCTCTCTCTCTCTCTCACGCTCTCAATGACCCCCTCTCTCTCTCTCTCATTGACCCCCTCTCTCTCTCGCTCTCCTTGACCCCTCCTCTCTCTCTCGCTCTCTCTCCTGACAGCTCTCTCTCTCGCTCTCTCTGTCTGTTTGTCTGTCTCTCTCTCTCTCTCTCTCCTTGACCACCCCTCTCTCTTTCTCGTTGACCCCACCTCTCTCTATCTCTCTCTCTCTCCCTCCTTGGCCCCCTCTCTCTCTCTCTCCTTGACCTCTCTCTCTCTGTCTCTCTCCCCTTCCCTCCTTGACCCCTCTCTCTCGCTCTCCTTGCCTCCCCCTCTCTCTCTCTCCTTACCCCCCCTCTCTCTCTCTCTCTCTTTCTCTCTCTCTCTCTCTCTCCTTGCCCCCCTCTCTCTCTGTCTCTCTCTCCTTGAGTCGCTCTCTCTCTCTCTCTCCTTGACCACCCTCCTCTCTTCTCTCTCTCTCTCCCTCCTTGACCCACTCACTCTCGCTCTCCTTGATTCCCTCACTCCCTCTCTCTCTCCTTGACCTCTCTCTCCCCCTCTCTCTCTCTCCTTGAAGCCCCTCTCTCTCTCTCTCTCTTGACCCCCCCCTCTCTCTCCTTGACCACTCTCTCTCTCGCTCTCCTTGCCTCCCTCCTCTCTCGCTCTTCTTGCCTCCCTCTCTCTCCCTCTCCTTGCCCCCCTCTATCTCGCTCTCCTTGCCCCCTCTCTCTCACTCTCTCTCCTTGACCCTCGCTCTCTCTCTCGTTGAACCCCTCTGTCTCTGTCTCTCTATCTCTCTCTCCTTGACTCTCTCTCTCTCTCTCTCTCTCTCTCTCTCTCCTTGACCCCCCTCTCTCTCTCTCTACCCCTCCCTCCTTGACCCCCTCTCTCTCGCTCTCCTTGCCTCCCCCTCTCTCTCGCTCTCCTTGCCCCCCTCTATCTCGCTCTTCTTGCCTCCCTCTCTCTCTCTCTCCTGACCCCCTTTATTCTCTCTCTCT